>NC_054381.1:157817080-157989580 GCF_017654675.1 Xenopus laevis
ATACTTTAAAGCCTTTAGAGTGCTCCCACAACCCCCCTGTTTTGATATTGTATATATAGCCAGGAGCTGTGGCATAGCTTCAGTGGTTGTAGCACCCCATACCCCCCCTTTAAACTAGTGGTGATCCTATGCTTTTAAAATTGGGCGTTTGTTTTGGGAATATCTCTCCTTTAAAAGCCTGATTGCTGGCTGGGGAGGATTTAGCCCTCAGTGAAAAAACAGCGTTCAACGGACATTGATTACAGGTAATGCTAAAATGCACATAAAATATAAAACAAGTTAGAGACCGCCATTCGGGGTTTACCTTGACGTGGTATGGTGGCTTATCAATTTTATGATCATAACTTTGTAACAAAATAACCCCTGTTTTGGGTACATATGCAATAGCATTTATTATACTTATATATATATACTTTAAAGCCTTTAGAGTGCTCCCACAACCCCCCTGTTTTGATATTATATATATATATATATAGATATATATATTTGAGAAATTGCAGCTATTCCTAGAAGTAGCACAGTGCTGCAGACAGAAATAAAAAGGCCCAGAGAGATTTTGACAGCCAAACAGCCTAAATCTTTCTGTGACAGCCCAGAGTTTTTTTTACTCTCCCTCCATATATTTCTATATATAGAAGCTGCTAAAATCTGAAAATGAAATCTCAAGGACGCACACGGTCAGTTGCACATCACATACAGGCACTGGGCCAACTGCTATTTTTAAGCTGAAGATAAAATGAGCCTGAACTGATATATTTCATCGACAGACCTCCCAGGATCCTTCAGTCTTTTCAGTCACTTCCCATAAAATGGGCTACAAAAAAATGGTCAGCAAAGACTTTTTAATGCTTCTTAGGACAATTTTACGGCTTCTTTAGTTTGCTTCCAAAACCACTGATACAACATAACGATTCCCTTACAGTCAGATAGGTTTTCATTCTCACCTGACAATGGGCAGTTTGGTGAAAGGAACTGGGGGCAAAACAAGCCCCTCTGGTAATGTAATGGGATCCATAGTGCCAGGGCATTTTGAGGTGTAACTCTCCAGGCTCTGAGCCACATCTTTCTTCTCTGTAACACAAGAAATATAATTTAAATTAAACCGTCACATGTTGGTATTCAATGTACTCAATGTATTCAAATGCAACTTTCATGTCTATCAACATTACTACATTTTAACCCTGTGGCTAAAAATACCATATTTTATATAGTGAACTTATAGCACGAGGCTAAAGTTTGAGCTTGTCAATAGCAGCAATGATCCAGGACTTCAAACTTGTCACAGGGGGTCACCATCTTGGAAAGTGTCTGTGACACTCACATGCTCAGTGGGCTCTGATTGGCTGTTGAGAAGCTAAGCTTAGGGCTCGTCACTAATTATCCAGCAGAAAATGAGCTTCCCTGGCTGTAATATAAGCGGATGCTACAGGTTTGCTGATTATTCAATTCTGATGCTAATTGCACTGATTTCTGTGCTGCCATGTAGTAATTATCTGTATTAATTACTAATCAGCCTTATATTGTGACATTTCTATTCTATGTGTACTGTATATTGTGAGTGGCTCCCTAAGCTCAGTAAGTGACAGCAGCACAGAGCATGTGCAGTGAATCAGCAGAAAAGAAGATGGGGAGCTACTGGGGCATCTTTGGAGACACAGATCTTTACTGCTAAAGGGCTGTGGTTGCCTTGGGCTGGTACAGAAGCACAAAACATCATGTACAACATTTCTACCTACTTCTTTAGTTAGGCTTTAGTTCTCCTTTAAGCACACATGGCAAACACTGGAAATTACGATAGACATTTAAAGGAGAACTACAGTAGTGACCCCTGCACCACCCAACCGTAACCCGGCACACATACAAATTCATAGACCCACGCCAACCCAATGATGTCACAAAAGGGGCAGGGCCATGCAAACATGAATCTTTCGAAACAGCTCACTGGAGGCGGAAGCTGACACAATAAGGTTGCGGAAGGAAGAGATCAGCCCGAAATCCCTGACAATTGTATGCGGAACAAGAATAGGAGTACATGTGATTCCCAAAGAACATTTTAAAAGAAGAAGAAGAATATATATATATATATATATATATATATATATATACACGACTCCTCTAGAAGATTCATAAAGAAGAGGAGCATATATAACTCCTCTACTAGATTAAATAAGAAAAGGAGTGTGTGACTCCTCTAGAAGATCCAACAAGAAGAGGAATATTTGTAATTTCCCAAGAAGATTCAATAAGAAGAGGAGTATGTGTGACAGTGTGTGTGGCTACTATAGAAGAGTACAGTGAGAAGGAGAGTGCGTGTGACTACTATAGAAGAGTACAGTGAGAAGGAGAGTGTGTGGCTACTATAGAAGAGTACAGTGAGAAGGAGAGTGTGTGTGGCTACTATAGAAGAGTACAGCGAGAAGGAGTGTGTGTGTGGCTACTATAGAAGAGTACAGCGAGAAGGAGAGTGTGTGTGGCTACTATAGAAGAGTACAGCGAGAGGGAGATGTGTGTGGCTACTATAGAAGAGTACAGCGAGAAGGAGAGTGTGTGTGGCTACTATAGAAGAGTACAGTGAGAAGGAGAGTGTGTGTGGCTACTATAGAAGAGTACAGCGAGAAGGAGAGTGTGTGTGGCTACTATAGAAGAGTACAGCGAGAAGGAGAGTGTGTGTGGCTACTATAGAAGAGTACAGCGAGAAGGAGAGTGTGTGTGGCTACTATAGAAGAGTACAGTGAGAAGGAGAGTGTGTGTGGCTACTATAGAAGAGTACAGTGAGAAGGAGAGTGTGTGTGGCTACTATAGAAGAGTACAGTGAGAAGGAGAGTGTGTGTGGCTACTATAGAAGAGTACAGTGAGAGGGAGATTGTGTGGCTACTATAGAAGAGTACAGCAAGAAGGAGAGTGTGTGTGGCTACTATAGAAGAGTACAGCGAGAAGGAGAGTGTGTGTGGCTACTATAGAAGAGTACAGCGAGAAGGAGAGTGTGTGTGGCTACTATAGAAGAGTACAGCGAGAAGGAGAGTGTGTGTGGCTACTATAGAAGAGTACAGTGAGAAGGAGAGTGTGTGTGGCTACTATAGAAGAGTACAGTGAGAAGGAGAGTGTGTGTGGCTACTATAGAAGAGTACAGTGAGAAGGAGAGTGTGTGTGGCTACTATAGAAGAGTACAGTGAGAGGGAGATTGTGTGGCTACTATAGAAGAGTACAGCAAGAAGGAGAGTGTGTGTGGCTACTATAGAAGAGTACAGCGAGAAGGAGAGTGTGTGTGGCTACTATAGAAGAGTACAGCGAGAAGGAGAGTGTGTGTGGCTACTATAGAAGAGTACAGCGAGAAGGAGAGTGTGTGTGGCTACTATAGAAGAGTACAGTGAGAAGGAGAGTGTGTGTGGCTACTATAGAAGAGTACAGTGAGAAGGAGAGTGTGTGTGGCTACTATAGAAGAGTACAGTGAGAAGGAGAGTGTGTGTGGCTACTATAGAAGAGTACAGTGAGAAGGAGAGTGTGTGTGGCTACTATAGAAGAGTACAGTGAGAGGGAGATTGTGTGGCTACTATAGAAGAGTACAGCAAGAAGGAGAGTGTGTGTGGCTACTATAGAAGAGTACAGCGAGAAGGAGAGTGTGTGTGGCTACTATAGAAGAGTACAGCGAGAAGGAGAGTGTGTGTGGCTACTATAGAAGAGTACAGCGAGAAGGAGAGTGTGTGTGGCTACTATAGAAGAGTACAGTGAGAAGGAGAGTGTGTGTGGCTACTATAGAAGAGTACAGTGAGAAGGAGAGTGTGTGTGGCTACTATAGAAGAGTACAGTGAGAAGGAGAGTGTGTGTGGCTACTATAGAAGAGTACAGTGAGAAGGAGAGTGTGTGTGGCTACTATAGAAGAGTACAGTGAGAAGGAGAGTGTGTGTGGCTACTATAGAAGAGTACAGTGAGAAGGAGAGTGTGTGTGGCTACTATAGAAGAGTACAGTGAGAAGGAGAGTGTGTGTGGCTACTATAGAAGAGTACAGAGAGAAGGAGAGTGCGTGTGACTACTATAGAAGAGTACAGTGAGAAGGAGAGTGCGTGTGACTACTATAGAAGAGTACAGAGAGAAGGAGAGTGTGTGTGACTACTATAGAAGAGTACAGTGAGAAGGAGAGTGTGTGTGGCTACTATAGAAGAGTACAGTGAGAAGGAGAGTGTGTGTGGCTACTATAGAAGAGTACAGAGAGAAGGAGAGTGTGTGTGACTCCCCAGGTGAATCTGTTACAAAGAATAACGTATGTTACAATAAGAATGTGAGTGCATGTGAGTCATTTAGCAAGTATCAAATATGAAAGCGTGTGTGAATCTGATAAAAATATGTATGACTTTTCTAGAAGAGAACAGTAAGAAGGGGAGACTGTGTGACTCCCCTAGAAGAGTATAAGGGAGGGTGTTACGCTGGAACCACATAGGGGTAACTGCAGAATTACAAGAATTATAAAGGCATCTCAAAAGCCCCTTCTCAAAGCCAGAAAACCATAATGAAAGGCCTGAAGAAAAAGGAACTATTGGCACTGCACTGATGTTCCCCACAGTCTCTTATAAAGCAGAAATGTGAGCGCTCTGATACTTTGCCATCTCTGCCTACTCAGTTCACCTTCTCTTTTTGAAGTCAGCCCCTCTGTGCCGGTGAATCAGTTCAGCCGAAATTAATCACACGCCTTTTATGTATTTAACGGAACAAAGGTTAAACAGTTTGCAAACTCAGCAGAGATCTACCCGGCTGGTATTGAAAAAAAAAAATTCGTACCCAAACGGCAGCCAGAGAGTCACTAAATATAGTCGTTTCATTTGTGTAATGAACTCCCATTTATCTGAGCTGTCTTGTGTAGGAAGAAGAACGCACAAAGGAGAAAAATGCTCCCGTTCTTTTGTGTATAATGACAAGTACAATTATGTATTAAGAAGTTACCAAAATATTCTTTTTTCTCATCTCTTAAAAAATATAGATTTTTTTTATTAATTATCTGTAAGGGTAAGGTTGCAACAAGCTACAAAAAGTAAAGAGATAATGAATTTTTTTAGTCATCATGGGGTGAAGGGACTGAAAACAAAAAGTGCAGAGGACAACGGCCGATTCTGTGCAAATAAGGTTTGAAGAGGAGAAACAACAAGGGACCCACCAGACAGTAGAGTATAGCTCAATAAACATCCCTGGCTTGCAACTAGGGATGCACCGAACCCCGAAACCTTCATGAAAGATTCCGTCGAATCGAATATGAACCCTAATTTGCATATGGAAATCACTGTGGGGCAGGGAGAAAGAGAAAATGTATTTACTTCCTTGTCTTGTGATGAAAAGTCACATGACTTTAAGGCTTCAGTCGAATTTGAATCCTGCTGAAAAAAAAAACTGCCCAATCCTGGCGGAATACCAAACCGAATTCTGGATTTGGTGCATCCCTATTTGCAACTGAAACTTATAAAGCCAACCCGAGCAGGAAACATGTTTCATAAAAGTGTACTTCTCAGGAAGGCTTCTTCTTATCATTTAGAATAATCTCAAATGTTTGCTTATTTCTTAAAAATTTGAAAAAAAATTCTAAATCAAATGTATCGAATTCATATTTGGAGGAGTTCCCGATGGTGTTCCTCTGCTTCTTCGGCGAGCCCAAAGTCCACATTCGCCTCATTGCATCGTAGTGACGTCACCAAAGACCTGGGTTCAATGTCTTAAAGGAGAACTAAACCCCCATAGCAAATACACTGATCACTTCCCGAAGATTACCGAATAGAAGAAGATGGAGCCCATGTGCGGCTCGCTATTTCTAGAGGGGAATTCAGGGGTAAGACTGTGCAGGGGGGCGGCAGGGAGGGGGGCCAATGGGGACTTATCACAATGGGGAGTTTAGTTCTCCTTTAATATTAGGGATGCACCGTATGCAGGATTCGGTTTACGATTCATCCAGGATTCGGCCTTTTTTAGCAGGATTCGGATTTGCCCGAACCCATATGCCAGGCCAAACCGAATCTTAATTTACCAATTAGGGGCGGGGAGGGAAATCACATGACTTTGTCACAAAACACAGAAGAAAACTATTTTTTCCCACTTTTTGCTTTCCCACCCCTAATTTTCATAAGCAAATTAGGATTCAATTCAGTATTCGGCCAAATCTTTCACAAAGGTTTCAGGGATTTTCCAGAATCCCACATAGTGGATTCAGTGCATTCCTACTGAATATAAATTATTCCCGTGTGTTATTCCTGGGTGCACTATGTTTACTGAACTGACCGATTCTTGATTCAAGACCCTTTCGCCTATTACTGACCTTGCTGTTTCGCTGCCTACCCTGACTTTCTTGCCTGAATATCGACCTTGATCTGCTTAACCCTTTTGTACCGAGAATTGGACTATTTTCTGTCATTCTGCACCCCAGCTTCCTCCATGGTCCGGCCTCCAATCTACTACGGCCCTGACAGGATTTTACCCATCACTTTCAATGGGTCTATAAAATGATAAAAAAAATGTAAAAAACTTGTATTGTAAAAACACACAAATTTTACCAAAGACCCATTGTCTTCTACACGATTCACAAGCTTTTAGATGCAGACGTTTATATTCAAGTATTTTTTTCCCTTAATAAATATTGACCATTTGAGTTTTGGAAACCATAACTGAACTTGAGAGTTTTTGCATTAAAAAAAAAATCACAGAAAAAATGCAAACATTGATAACTCACCCCCTTATTTAATGGCATGATAATCCATACTTGTGGTGGGAGGGCATCATTGATACAGGTTGGTGAGTGCCAAGTTGGGCTGATCTGGTCATACCTCCTTGGCTAAGAATGGGATTACAATAGGGGAATATGCAGACCCTTTGGGAGGACCACATCAACAGCCCAATGTGTTCATTACCCACCAGGATTTTTTAAGATGCTTGATAGATATCTGCAAAATTGGCACCACACAAGGACCATTACATTGTTGACCAAGTCAGTAATAGGCAACCCAACTGCCAATATCTGCTTGAGTATAACCAGTTTTACATAAGAAAAGGGTTCTCCTAACAGCACCAAGCAACAAGTTGCTCAATGCAACTCTACATTGCTCCCCTTGTTTGGTTTCCTACATTTTTATATTATAAAATGTGGTTTAGAGCTTAAAAAGGTCGGGGAATGTGGGGGTTATGACTAATGAATCTAAAGATGAATTTATCACATGGAAACTCTACTGACAATTTTATAGTAAAATTAAATTCTATAGCTTAATTTCTCCTGTAACAGAGGAACCCTGGAGATCTGTGGGTCTTGAATAGGTGGGTTGCAATTGAAGCGCACAAGGCTGCTTATTGTGGGAAGCCATTCACCTCCAGTACGTCCTTTTATGTTTAATGTGCCCATTTCTTGTCCTTAAATAAATGAAAAAGAGGTAAGGACCGCACAGCTCACCGTTCCCCCCTCGCAATTCAGGTGCTCAGTCCAGCAGTGTCAAAGGACCTATGACTAAGGGATAACTCCCGAAACGCGTAAGGTTTTTTGCAGGAACACGAATAAAACCCAATTTTCAGAAGTGCCGTCTCTTCTTTGAGCTTTCCTTAAATAAATGAGCCTTCATTGAATGAAATATTCTATGTACAGCGATAGGTTTCAGGACTATTTAAAGCCATGATGGTAAAGGCACGGGCCAATGTGCAGGAAGAGTGAAATACAGTAAAGGCATCGCCCTGGAATTAAACTTATATTGCGTAGCCTGTCAGTGATGGCAGTTGCTATATTTAGCTGCATTTAAAATGGTCATTAAACGTTTGGTGTGTAATTTCCCTTAAATAGAAACCCATCCCGACTTCTAGCGGAACACTGGCAATTAGCGTGCACTGCATTATTCTTGCCGGGGCCCTTTCTACAGTCTCCGCGGGTCTGTCAAGTGGCACTTTTGTGTCTTCTAAATCAATTCTGCCCATTAAGTTCTGCGATTGTGCCCTTCAGCCGCGTCCTCTGACTGTGTGCCAATCCCTATTTTTAGGTGCCATTAATCATGCAGGGCAACATGTCGTGATAAATTAATAAACTCATAAAAATGTCCTTATTTTTATACCAACTTGTACATAGTCAAGATTTTACTATTTTCAGACATTGCTTTACTGACCGAAAGTTGATTAAACAAACGCAACAAGTTAAAGGAATCCTGTCATCGGAAAACATGTTTTTTTCAAAACACATCAGTTAATAGTGCTACTCCAGCAGAATTCTGCACTGAAATCCATTTCTCAAAAGAGCAAACTTTTTTTATATTCAATTTTGAAATCTGACATGGGGCTAGACATATTGTCAATTTCCCAGCTGCCCCTGGTCATGTGACTTGTGCCTGCACTTTAGGAGAGAAATGCTTTCTGGCAGGCTGCTGTTTTTCCTTCTCAATGTAACTGAATGTGTCTCAGTGGGACCTGGATTTTACTATTGAGTGTTGTTCTTAGATCTACCAGGCAGCTGTTATCTTGTGTTAGGGAGCTGCTATCTGGTTACCTTCCCATTGTTCTTTTGTTTGGCTGCTGGGGGAAAGGGAGGGGGTGATATCACTCCAACTTGCAGTACAGCAGTAAAGAGTGATTGAAGTTTATCAGAGCACCAGTCACATGACTTGGGGCAGCTGGGAAATTGACAATATGTCTAGCCCCATGTCAGATTTCAAAATTGAATATAAAAAAATCTGTTTGTTCTTTTGAGAAATGGATTTCAGTGCAGAATTCTGCTGGAGCAGCACTATTAACGGATTCATTTGGAAAAAAATTTTTTTCCCATGACAGTATCCCTTTAAGTTAATGCCTCAGGAATGCAGGGAGCGTAGTGGTGCCCTGACTAACGTGCAATACGCACTACAGGGGGGAACAAAAAGCTCATCTCTACAAAGTTTAGAGGACCCCAAAAATGGATTTGCTGTGGTGTCCAGTAACTTCTATTTTAACCTACGAGACATCGTCACAACCCATGGAACACTCCTGCACAGGAGCAAGTAAAAAATAAAAAAAGACTAATACAGACCAAGGCCAGATACACATGTAGTTGATTCCTAGTCAGACTGTTGTTGGAGTTTTGACCCTATAGAGGCCAGTAAGCTGCTGAATACGTCTGGGGGAAGATAAAACAAAATTTACCCCTTCCGCAGTGGTCCCCAACCAGTAGCTCGTGAGCAACATGTTGCTCTCCAACCCCTTGGATGTTGCTCCCAGTGGCCTCAAAACAGGTGCTTATTTTTGAGTTCCAGGCTTGGAGGCAAGTTTTGATTGTATAAAAACCAGGAGCACTGCCAAACAGAGCCTCAATGTAGGGTGAAAATCCACATAGGGGCTACCAAATGGCCAATCACAGCACTTATTTGGCACCCCAAGAATATGTGTCATGCTTGTGTTGCTCCCCAACTCCTTTTACTTCTGAATGTTGCTCACGGGTTCAAAAGGTTGGGGATCCCTCCCTTAAAATGGGTTGGATCACCTTTACGTTAACTATTAGTATGTTATAGAATGGCCAATTCTAAGCAACTTTCGATTGGCCTTCATTACTTTTTATTTATTTATTTTTATTTTTTTATTATTATTTTCTAATTATTTGCCCGTTTCTTCTGTCTTTTTCCAACTTTCAAATGGGGGAGTCACTGACCCCATCTAAAAACAAATGCTCTGTAAGGCTACATATTTATTGTTTTGATTTTTTGGTTTTTATTACTCCTCTTTCTATTTAGGCCTCTCCTATTCATATTCCAGTCTCTTATTTAAATCAATGCATGGTTGCTAGGGTAATATGGGCCTTAGCAATGAGATTGCTGTTTTTGAAGAAAACACACCCGTTTTACCAATGCAGCACAACAGTTCATTATATTTGCATTACTTTAAAACGCTTTCATTTTGTGGTGTTACTGTTCCTTTAAAGCGGTTGTTCACATTTTAATTAACTTTTCCGATGATGTAGGGAGTGATATTCTGAGATAAACTGCAATTGTTTTTAATTTTTTTATTACTTTTGTTTTTTGAGTTATTTAGCTCTTTTTATTCAGCAGCTCTCCAGCAACAGTTATCTGCTGTGTATCCTGTGCTTGAATGGCTGCCCCCATGGCTACATAGCAGCTTGTTTATATAAACTATAGTAGTACTGATCTGTTATCTACTGTGTATCCTGTGCTCGAATGGCTGCCCCCATGGCTACACAGCAGCTTGTTTATATAAACTATAGTAGTACTTATCTGTTATCTACTGTGTATCCTGTGCTTGAATGGCTGCCCCCATGGCTACACAGCAGCTTGTTTAAATAAACTATAGTAGTACTTATCTGTTATCTACTGTGTATCCTGTGCTTGAATGGCTGCCCCCATGGCTACACAGCAGCTTGTTTATATAAACTATAGTAGAGTTTTTGAAGCAAAAACAGCAGTTGTACCAGAGAAGGGCAACACTACATTATACTCATTCCTTTAAAACACAATCCTTTTTTGCTGTTCCTGTAAGTCTGGCAGTGGGCTGGCTGAATATAGAATATAGCTGTTACAAAACTGTAAGAAGGTTTTTGCCAGCTAATTGGTTTTAAAAATAAGTGGTTCATGCGTAACTCAAGGGTTAATTTATTCCCCTGGCAGACTAAGGGTTAACATGATCCAGGTGGCTCTGGGTAAAGTCTGCCAAGCTTTGGCGACTACAGACGTAGCGAGTTAACGTGAAGGAAGAGGATTTGCCATTGTGCCGTTGCAGCAAAGCAGGAGATTGATGATCCTGTCTCACTGCCGTTTCACACCATAAAGTATGAGGAGCGGCATCATGAGCCGCAATCTTCAGGGAAATGTTTGTTTAGATACTCAAAGAAAATACATTGGAGTTTCTTGTAATGACACTTACCTGACACACACTTGGAAACTCACTATTGTCGCCACAAATATGGGCCCCAGACTCAATGGGCTTTTATCCTGGAATAGATGTACCTTCCCCCAACCTCTAGTGAATTATAAAGAGATTTATGGAATAAAATATGCAAAAAAATAAGAGACTACGCAGGACAGGACTGCTGCTTACTATAGGGATCACATTAGAGATGTATTATTATTAAACAAATTACAGCAAAAATGTTTGCCATAGACTCCATTATAATCATATACAGTTTGACCCATAGATTTTTGGACAGAGACAATTTTTTCAAATTTTGGTTCTGTACATGACCACAATGAATTTCAAATGAAACAACTCAGGTGCAGTTGAACTGCAGACTTTCAGCTTTAATTCAGTGGGTTGAACAAAAAGATTGCATAAAAATGTGACGAACCAAAGACTTTATTTTTTTAAAACAATCGCTTCATTTCCGGGGCTCAAAAGTAATTGGACAAATTAAAAAACTGAAAATCAAATGTTCATTTCTAACACTTGGTTGAAACCCCATTGCTGGCAATGACAGGCTGAAGTGTTGAACTCATGGACATCACCAGATTCTGGGTTTCCTCCTGTTTAATGCTCTGCCAGGCCTTTACTGAATCGGCATTCACTTACTGTTACTGTCCCAAGTTTAGTCTTCAACAAGTGAAATGCAGCTCAATTGGCTTCAGATCAGGTGACTTGGCCATGTAACAATATGCCACTTCTTTGCTTTAATAAACTCCTGGGTTGCTTTGGCTCTATGTTTTGGGTCATTATGAGACGCCTCCCAATCAATGTGACTGCATTTAGTTGGATTTGAGCAGACAGTGTCTCTGAACAGCCAAGCCCGGATTTGGGGAGAGGCCACCAAGGCCCGGGCCTAGGGCAGCAAGATATTTAGGGTGGCAAACAGACGCTCGGGCCCTAACATCTATATAACTGTCAGTATAAGAAAGAAAAAACAGGTATGATGCAATTCATTAAATCATTGTTGTGCTTTATTAAACAGTTAAATTATCTTGCCCGCAGCAGCCCGAGAAGAGAGAACAGAGATCCGGTACTGAACAGCTTCTTCCTGGTCATGGGCAATGACATCATCACTTGACCGCGCCGCACACGCAACGTCACTCTGCGCGCGGCCCGTCCTGCTAGTTCTCGTCTCTGAGTGAACTGCCAGTGCAGCCTCTGTATTTACTTTCATACAGTCTTCTCTTTATGGCAGACTTGGATATGGAGACTCTACCTCCTGGAGACTGTTCTTCACTTGTTTGGCTCTTGTGAAGGGCTTTCTCTTCCCCATGGAAATGATTCTGAGATCATCCACCATTGTTGTCTTCCGTGGACGTCCAGGTCTTTTTGCGTTGCCGAGTTCACCAGTGATTTTCCTTCTTCCTCTCACGATGTACCAAACTGGAGATTTCCCCTCTCCTAATATTGTAGCAATTTCTCGGATGTTTTTTTCTGTTTATGCAGCTTAAAGGGGAAGGAAACCTAGTCGGCGCAAACCCCCACCCCCCCTCCCGTTTGTTGCCCCCCCTCCCTCCTCCCCCCTGGCCTACCCGTCCCGCTGGGCAAATGCCCCTAACTTGTTACTTACCCTTCTGCGCAGGTCCAGTCCAGGGAGTTCACAGACGACATCTTCTTCCACGCGATCTTCTTCCTGCTGTGAACGGCGTTTTGTCGCATGCGCAGTAGGAGCATTTCGCTGGTACGGATCTACTGCGCATGCGCCAAAAGTCACGCACATGCGCAGTAGATCGTACCGGTGAACTGATCCTACTGCGCATGCACCGTTCACAGCAGGAAGAAGATCGCGTGGAAGAAGATGCCGTCTGTGAACTCCCTGGACTGGACCTGCGCAGAAGGGTAAGTAACAAGTTAGGGGCATTTGCCCAGCGGGACGGGTAGGCCAGGGGGGAGGAGGGAGTGGGGGTATTGCGCCGACTAGGTTTCCTTCCCCTTTAAGGATGGCTTGTTTCTCCTGCATGGAGAGCTCCTTTGACCTCATGTTTTCTGTTTCACATACAAGCACCCCCCCCTCAAATCAACTCCAGGACTTTAAGGGCTCTTACACATGAGCGTTTTTACCTGCGCTCCCCTGCGTTCCGTTTTTTGGCGTTCAGCCGCAGGGGAGCGCAGGAATAGACGCATTTAATTATTTCAAATGGGGCTGTACTCACACAGGCGCATGTAGGCGCCGAACGCAGGTTGAGACGCAACATGCTGCATTTTTCCTGCGTTCGGCACCTACATGCGCCTGTGTGAGTACAGCCCCATTTGAAATAATTAAATGCGTCTATTCCTGCGCTCCCCTGCGGCTGAACGCCGAAAAACGGAACGCAGGGGAGCGCAGGTAAAAACGCTCATGTGTAAGAGCCCTTATCTGCTTCATTGATAATGACATAACGAAGGAATTGCCCCCACCTGCCCATGAAATAGCATATGAGTCAATTGTCCTTTTACTTTTGAGCTCCTGAAATGAAGTGATTGTGTTAAAAAACCCACTGAATTAAAGCTGAAAGTCTGCAGTTCAACTGCATCTGAGTTGTTTCATTTAAACTTTATTGTGGTCATGTACAGAACCAAAATTAGAAAAATGTTGTCTCTGTCCAAAGATTTATGGGCCAAACTGTAATTCCAATTTTGAAAATCATTTCCCTTTTCTGTGCCATAATAAAACAGTCGCTTGTACTTGATCCCAACTAAGATATAATTAATCCTTATTGGAAACAAAACCAGCCTATTGGGTTTATTTAATGTTTATCTGATTTTCTAGTAGACTTAAGGTATGAAGATCTAAATTATGGAAAAATCCATTATTAGGAAAACCCCTGCATTCTGGTAACAGGTCCTATACCTGTACTCCTCTTTCTATTCAGGCCTCTCCTATTCATATTCCAGTCAATTATTCATATCAAGGCATGGTTGTTGGGGTAATTTGGACCCTAGCAACCAGATTGCTGAAATTGCAAACGTGAGAGCTGCTGAATAAAAAGTGAAATAACTCAAAAACCACAAATAATAAAAAGATAAAACCAATTGGAATATCACCCTCTACGTCATACTAAGAGTTAATTTAAAGGTGAACATCACCTTTAAAATGTCTTTATTCTTTTAATGGCAAGAGAATAATAACCGACATATATCGGAGGGATCCCCGCCCTTCGGCATCTTTGTCATCCTTACACTCTGGGATCCACCATATCCTCCGGAATCCCGTTATCCAGAAAGCTCTGAATTACAGAAAGGCTGTCTCACATAGACTCCATTATAATCATATAATCTCAATTTTGAAAAAGTATTTCCTTTTTCTCTCTGTAATAATAAAACAGTAGCTTGTACTTGATCCCAACTAAGATATAATTAATCCTTATTGGAAGCAAAATTAGCCTATTGAGTTTATTTAATGTTTATATGATTTTCTGGAAGATTTAAGGTACGAAGATTCAAATTATAGAAATATCCATAATCCAGAAAGCCCCAGGTCCCAAGCATTCTGGATAACAGGTCCCATACCTGTATATTGATAATTACTTTGTTTTTATCTAGAATTTATAGGGTCTCTGCCCAAAGTATAGCCAGCTAATATAAATACGCAGCGCAGGGGATAAATGATAGATGTGAATACAAGTTGCTAAGACTCGCGTCCCACATAATCCACTGCCGCACAACCCGCAGGTTCATTAGAAAAGCGCCACCTCGGCAGTTTCTTGCTCCCCCGAGGGAGTTAATGCAGTGTCTTCATTTACTTTTGATTCCGTGCTCCGTGTAAATAATTCAATCTGTTTCTCATCGCAGCCACTGAATTATTATGCAGGAAGCGGCATACAATTTGTTAAAGGGATACAGTTACCACCTTGTTACCTCCTACCCTAACTAAATCAAACTGTGATATACAAAGTTTTTTTTAATGTAATTATCAGGGAAGTTTTTAACAAACGGACACATTTATTATGTGACGTGTGTCAGTTCTTTGGAATGTACACGACTGCTCTGAGCATCTCATCAATTTCCTATGGGGTATTAGCGCTCAGGGCAGCTCTCCAGCAGCACTGGGCATTATGACCAATTCAAATAATTCATCATGTATCTCACAGTAAGCAAGTATTTACACAGCCCCATATTCCATACAGCCCAAGTTACTCAACCGTTGGTACAAGGCAGCTCCCTCAGAAGTGGAATTTAGCTGGGCCTAGATGCGGGGAGCTGCAGTTCTGCAGTAATACCAAACTATTATTCCATCTCTTTAGATGTGAGCAAACCCCCAACAGCACAGATTCTTGAGCACATAGCATGACATCCCCGACAACCCCTCCTAATCCACTGGAAATGCTTACAAAAGGTTTTATACCTTATTCCAGCTGCTTCACTTATCATGAGGAACTGGAGGTTTAATTAATCCTGTAAAGAAACACGATACAGGGCCCTAGATATATGTGCTGCTTCGCTCATTAAAGCAACTTCTAATGAATCAGCGTAGCCACGGGCAAACCCCCTTAAACAGTTTTGTTTCATACACCATGAAATGGTCATCTCTCTACCAAACAACATGGTTCTGGGATGTACAATGTTGGGTGGGCAGGTTTCAATGAGTATATCACATACACGGGATCTCTAGTGTGTTCTGGGAAGCCAAGGTTATTAGAATAAATAAATAATGGATGCACCGAATCCACTATTTGCGATTCGGCCGAATCCCCGAATCCTTTGAAAAAGATTTGTCTGAATACAGAACCAAATTTGCATTTTTGCATATGCAAATTGGGGCAGGAAAGATAAAATTTACATATGCAAATTAAAAATCGGTTCGGCCATACACTAGGATTCGGCCGAATCCTGCTGGAAAAAAGCCGTATCCCGAACCAAGTCTTGGATTCGGTGCATCCCTAAAATAAATAAATAAATATGGAAGAGGAAGTTATTGGGCCCCATCCAAAATCATTTTGAGTGCCCTCCCAGATGCAGGGAGATATGATAAACTCTCAGAATCTTTTATGTGCTACAAGCAAAGGGAAGCAGCTTCCCTGGTACTAACCTTGGTCCGACAGAAAGTCCAACATGGTTTGCAGAAGAAAAGAAAGATGGCGTACGGCCAGGGCAGGGTTCCCCATTCTACGAGAAGCATACACGAGCTCATGGAGAAGGCGCATCTGCACAGCAGCCCATCCCTTGTGTGTTCCTGGAGGAAATAAACAAGGCCATAATAAACCAAAAGTGCTAGCAAGCTCCTATGCAAGGGTCCTTATCAATTATCATACAAAGTAAATGTCATAACTGCTCTTTATTTGGGAAAAATAATGCAATAAGTAAAAAAATAAAGCAAAATGAAACCACTTTGCGACATATTTTTAATATAATGGCTTTCGTTACTTTTAACTCAAAGATTTTATTGTCCTTGGGATGCACCTGCTATAGTCAGACCCCATTACAATTACCTCTGCCCATGAATCATGAAAAATTCAGTTGAATACCGAACCCAATCCGAACGGGAAGGGAAAAAGTGGAAAACGTTTTTTTTTTTTCTGTTTTGTAATAAAAAGTTATGCGATTTTCCTTCTAGTCCTTAATTTGCATATGCAAATAAGGATTCCGATTCGGTTCAGCCAGGCACAAGGATTCGGCCGAATCCTGGCAAATCCTGGATTTGGTGCATAATTTGGATATATAGCACAGTTGCCTGGGTAGGTTGGTAATTAATTTAGCTACAGCAATGGAATACATATAATAGCTCTGTCTGAGGCACAATAACAAAAAACAACAACTTTAAAATACATTTTAAAAAGATGATAGCATAATTGGATTACAATAGGACGCCCCACAATGCACCTATAATCTAGCTAAAGGACTCAGGGGTGTAAGGATACAGCTGGTCATCCCCTTGTTTCTCCCAGTCTGCAGCAGGGAGGCTTGTGTATGAGTGCACAAATATATCATTTAATGAGATGCTATTTTTCCAATGCGTGGGAATGTGACTGCTGCTCTTTTGTAAGCGCTGCTAGAATCCAGCACTCACTGCTCACATCTCTGCTTTCTCAGATAAACATTCCACCCCAACCCAGGCACATCCTACAGGCAGGCTCAGTGCCATCGTGCTGAACATCTTAATGGCTTCCACCTCCCTTCCTCTCCTGTACCCCAATAACCCCGAATGAATCTTCTCTCTAACTGTAACATTCACATTTTTTTTACAAACCAAAGGCACCGAAGAAAAGCCTCTATTTAATTCATTGTGCCATTTCAATTATTAAACAGGCGAACGGCTGCGCTAAACTTCCTTTCCCGCTGGAAACCGCAAAAGAAATGAAAATCTGAAAAAGCAGATTTCTGAAAAGTCTTTTCTGCCTCAACGGGTTCTCACAAAATAGCTCCTTTATAAAAAAGGAATGAAATGTTATACGGAAGCCTTTGTGCCTGGAGAGGCTGAAAATAAGGATAATTCCCAGCATCCCTTTTCCCAATCACAGGGCAGTCTTTTAGGAAGATTACATTAAATTTTTTTAAAATTTGTAGTTATACATATGGGAGGAGGGAGGTGCCATATTGTTTCCCTTAGACAGTACAGTATGAGGGTATAGCTTATTGTGTGCCCAGAACATTCCTTCTCTGTATATTTGTATTTATACATATGGGAGGAGGAGGTGCCATATTGATTCCCTTAGACAGTACAGTATGAGGGTATAGCTTATTGTGTGCCCAGAACATTCCTTCTCTGTATATTTGTATTTATACATATGGGAGGAGGGAGGTGCCATATTGGTTCCCTTAGACAGTACAGTATGAGGGTATAGCTTATTGTGTGCCCAGAACATTCCTTCTCTGTATATTTGTATTTATACATATGGGAGGAGGAGGTGCCATATTGATTCCCTTAGACAGTACAGTATGAGGGTATAGCTTATTGTGTGCCCAGAACATTCCTTCTCTGTATATTTGTATTTATACATATGGGAGGAGGTGCCATATTGGTTCCCTTAGACAGTACAGTATGAGGGTATAGCTTATTGTGTGCCCAGAACATTCCTTCTCTGTATATTTGTATTTATACATATGGGAGGAGGAGGTGCCATATTGATTCTCTTAGACAGTACAGTATGAGGGTATAGCTACTAGTGTGCCCAGAATGTTCCTTCCCTCTCTATTTATGGGTGGGAGATGCCATATAGAATTAAAAAAAGCGGCATCAACCAGCAAGTACCTTTACTAAAGTCCTTGGGGTCCAGGGACAAGCTGTACCCCGGCAGTGTCTCCAGCAGTAGTTTATAGCAGGCCTTCCATCCGGGCTCTACAATACTTGGGGCCACACACTGCATTGCAGCAACACGTTTGAAGAAGGCAGATTTACGGTGGAAGCCGATGAGTTCATACAGTTCAGAGAGAACACTGTAACGCTGAATCTTCTCTTCTTCAGAAAGCTGCAACCAGACAGACAGTCTTTTGTATTGTGCATGTCCAGAACAACATTGCAGCAGACATGTAAAAACACACACATACATAATGCACAAGAGTGTAACTTTCTCTAAAAAGAAAAGCTTAGTGACCTCTAATATCCTTATCATTTACAGTAGGGGGTACATTATCCCTTATAATACATGAGTGATACTTGGAGTTCCCTGTATAACTCAGCCTGCAGCCTTGTGCCTTTATATGGTCACAGAACAACCCCTCAGTGACTTCTAATATCCTTATCATTTACAGTAGGGGGTACATTATCCCTTATAATACATGAGTGATACTCAGAGTTCCCTGTATAACTCAGCCTGCAGCCTTGTGTCTTTATATGGTCACAGAAAAACCTCTCAGTGACTTCTAATATCCTTATCATTTACAGTAGGGGGTACATTATCCCTTATAATACATGAGTGATACTCAGAGTTTCCTGTATAACTCAGCCTGCAGCCTTGTGCCTTTATATGGTCACAGAACAACCCCTACTGTAAATAATAAGGATATTAGAAGTCATTGAGGGGTGGTACTGTGACCATATAAAGGCACAAGGCTGCAGGCTGAGTTATACAGGAAACTCTGAGTATCACTCATGTATTATAAGGGATAATGTACCCCCTACTGTAAATGATAAGGATATTAGAAGTCACTGAGGGGTTGTTCTGTGACCATATAAAGGCCCAAGGCTGCAGGCTGAGTTATACAGGAAACTCTGAGTATCACTCATGTATTATAAGGGATAATGTACCCCCTACTGTAAATGATAAGGATATTAGAAGTCACTGAGGGGTTGTTCTGTGACCATATAAAGGCACAAGGCTGCAGGCTGAGTTATACAGGGAACTCTGAGTATCACTCATGTATTATAAGGGATAATGTACCCCCTACTGTAATTGATAAGGATATTAGAAGTCACTGAGGGGTTGTTCTGTGACCATATAAAGGCACAAGGCTGCAGGCTGAGTTATACAGGAAACTGTGAGTATCACTCATGTATTATAAGGGATAATGTACCCCCTACTGTAATTGATAAGGATATTAGAAGTCACTGAGGGGTTGTTCTGTGACCATATAAAGACAAGGCTGCAGGCTGAGTTATACAGGGAACTCTGAGTATCACTCATGTATTATAAGGGATAATGTACCCCCTACTGTAATTGATAAGGATATTAGAAGTCACTGAGGGGTTGTTCTGTGACCATATAAAGGCCCAAGGCTGCAGGCTGAGTTATACAGGGAACTCTGAGTATCACTCATGTATTATAAGGGATAATGTACCCCCTACTGTAATTGATAAGGATATTAGAAGTCACTGAGGGGTTGTTCTGTGACCATATAAAGGCACAAGGCTGCAGGCTCAGCAATATCAATCTACTTCACATAGTTAAAAACACAAATTTCTTCACGGTGTAATAATTCATGCTCCAGTGCAGTAAAACCAGCAAATCCCTTGTGTACCAGAGCCGAGCCCAAGCCTCACACTTCCATGCAATTATACGAGCAAAGTCTCCCATACACAGAGCACAGCTGCACTGCACTACTGCTCCCTAGTGGTTAATTGAGTTCACTGTAGGGATTTTAAAACCCAAAAAGGAGACTAATTGGCAAAATAATGCCAAACACCTGACTCACAGCAGGGATGCCCAGGTGTCCATGTTCAGCACTGAGATTTCAATCCATACTAAAGAATGTGTGGCTAAGCATAAGAAGGAAGATCCCTGCAGAGTATCTCAGCTAACATTAAAGGGGTTGTTTAACTTTAAATTAAAGGGGAACTATATCGTAAATTAAAATGTAATATAAACTTCCTCATACTGAAGTAAGACACTTTCAAAATACAACCAAATAAAAATCCTGCATTGTTTCTGAAATAATCAAGTTTATATTCATATCCCTCTCTCAGCATTTGTTTCTTCTCATTCTGTCTTCATGCAGCAGTCGGGTGTCAGATGAATGATCCAATATATCTTATAGGGGGGCTCCCTTTCGTAGCAGATGAATTAGAGCTCACTCAAATAACTGATTCCAGTACAAACAAAATGTAACAAAATAACTGCCTTATGCACAAATTCTGCATGTAGAGAGACATTATCCATGTAATGTAGAAAATGAGATGGCACACACTCTGGCAATCATGCTAAATATATGCAATTTATTGAGATCTCCACACTGTGGATATCGCCAGAGTGTGTGCCATCTGATTTTCTACATTTCATGGATGATTGGAACTAAGGTTTGCAGCAAGGTTTCCAGAATGAGCACCACAGGAATATATACTCATAATTTTGTACTATTATATGTTAGAGAGACATGATATCTGGTGAGCTTAAAAGAGTGAGCTCTAATACATCTTCTAGGCAAAAGGAGCCCCTACCAGTAAAATTAGCAGTAAATCAGTCCTATAGGGATTGGAAGCCTATAAGCAGTGTCATTCAGTTGGCTCTTACCTGGCGCAAATTGATGTACACTACATTCTGTAGGAACTCTGAGGCATCCATGCTCTTTTTCTGTATGGCCAACACACGAACGGCCTTCACACAGGCTTCCAGCTCAATCACCCCCGCGGCCTTAGACTGTAAAGGCAAACAATTGGCTCACTCTTACTGCTGAAAAAATTGAGACTTAATAGAAAACTGTACATTCTGGAGACTGTGTGATTATCCAACAAACTGATTATCCACTGAACCTTCAGATTTCTTGGCAAAAGTGTAATCCCTGGAAGTTCCAGAATGACCAGACATGTCAAAGCTATAGTAAATCCATTATTTGGTTCTAGCACACCAACATCATTTTTGGGGGTTCCAAACACATGCAGGGAATTGGAAAACTAAAAACTGACTGAACTGTACGAGTAATACGTGTGGGTTCAGCTTAGATGGGACTAAGCAATAACCATGGCAACTCCCATGATACAAATATTTATATTTAGTCCAATCGATGTATAACTGCCAGGTTGTACTAAATGTCATTGTAAATTATATGTATGTATGATATGTTATAATCCCCATATGTAAGAAAAGGCACAGTTTGCCCATTAGCAGTAACCCACAGCAACCAATAAGATGTTTACTTTTAAGCAGGTGACCAGTAAATCCTACCTGCTAATTGGTTGCCATGGGGTTACTGCTCCTGGGCAAACTTGGTGTCTTATATTACAAAACCCCCAAAGTGCAAATCTGGCCAATAGAAATGAGGTTGAAGGGGTGGTTCAACTTCAAGTTAATTTAAAGGGATACTGTCATGGGAAAAAACATTTTTTTCAAAATGAATCAGTTTATAGTGCTGCCCCAGCAGAATTCTGCACTGAAATCCATTTCTCAAAAGAGCAAACAGAATTTTTTATATTCAATTTTGAAATCTGACATGGGGCTAGACATTTTGTCAATTTCCCAGCTGCCCCATGTCATGTGACTTGTGCTCTGATAAACTTCAATCACTCTTTACTGCTGTACTGCAAGTTGGACTGATATCACCCCCCTCCCCCCCCACCCCCAGCAGCCAAACAAAAGAACAATGGGAAGGTAACCAGATAACAGCTCCCTAACACAAGATAACAGCTGCCTGGTAGATCTAAGAACAACACTCAATAGTAAAAACCCATGTCCCACTGAGACACATTCAGTAACATTGAGAAGGAAAAACAGCAGCCTGCCAGAAAGCATTTCTCTCCTAAAGTGCAGGCACAAGTCACATGACCAGGGGCAGCTGGGAAAATGACAAAATGTCTAGCCCCATGTCAGATTTCAAAATTGAATATAAAAAAAATCTGTTTGCTCTTTTGAGAAATGGATTTCAGTGCAGAATTCTGCTAGAGCAGCACTATTAACTGATTCATTTTGAAAAAAACATGTTTTTTCCCATAACAGTATCCCTTTAAATGTTTAAATGTTAAATGATGTGCTTTTTTTCTACGGACTCTCTCCAGATTTCAAATGAGGGTCACTGACCCCATATATAAAAATAAATGCTTTGTAAGGCTACAAATTGTAAAAAAATGTATTGTTATTTCTACTTTTTATTACTCGTCTTTCTATTCAGGCCTCTCCTATTCATATTCCAGTCTCTTATTCAAATCAAGGCATGGTTGCTAGGGGAATTTGGCCGCTAGCAACCAGATGGCTGAAATTGCAAAATGGAGAGCTGCTGAATAAAAAGTTAAATAACTCAAAAACCACAAATAATAAAAAATCAAAACCAGTTGTACATTGTCTCAGAATATCACTCTCTACACCAGTAGCTCGTGAGTAACATGTTGCTCTACAAACCCTTGGCTGTTGCTCTCAGTGGCCTCAAAGCAGTGCTTACTTTTGAATTCCAGGCTTGGAAGAAAGTTTTAATTGCATAAAAAAGAAGTATAGTCTAGTATAAAAAAAAGTAAAGGCTCCTGTAGGCTGCTAGTCTCAATATGGGCTACCAAAAAAACCCAATTACAGCTCTTATTTGGCACCCAAGGGATTTTTTCATGCTTGCGCTGCTCCCAAACTCTTTCTGCATTTGAATGTGGCTCACGGGTAAAAACATTGGGGACCACTGCTCTACATCATACTAACAGTTAATTAGAGGTAAACAACCATCCAAGAGTCTCCATACCTTCCCATAGTAAGAGATGGCCTCTTTGTATTTCTCAATGATATCGTCAGGACTCAGACAATTTTTGGCACGACCAATCTCAGTGCTGGCATCCATATTGATCCCATTAGTCGACAGAGCACCTAGAAATGTAAGATATTGTATAAGGCATTCTGGTTTTTTTTTTTTTTAAGAAAAGGTATATTCCACCTACCTTTGTGTCTATGCTAATGGTTAGAACGGGGAGACTAAGCTCAATGCACTGGGGTTATTGGGGATATCTAACTAAGGCCACTGGGAGTTAAATTATGAAATAGGCACATAACTGGTCAGAACAATTAACCATCGTGCCCATAGGTATAACTCGTATTATTGATTGTTTGTCCCATGGAAGCTACAGAACAACTATGAAAAACAAAGGATATCCGACACTAAATGTTTTTTGATGAACACAATTGTGACAAATGCCGGGATATAAAAGGACATGTGGTTTGGCTATTAGACTGTGCTTGCACCTTTTTCCCATAATTCCTCCATTTTCAGTATAGAAAGGACAAGGAAAGGTGCAGAACAGTACCCAGCCCCCACCCCACTAAAGCTACATAGATAATATACACCAGTTCATACAAGGGGGTCTGGCAAAATCTCTCCCTCAACAAAAAGTTGTGTTGGTCTGGGAAGTGGGGGTTGTTTTTGGGTGTGATAAGGAGGACTTTGGGGTTGGAAACCTGTGGACTGACATCAAGGGAAGCTCTGTATTTCTGGCCAGGGAGTGTGGGAATCTCAAATGTTACTGTTGTGTCCCTGATCTCAGTTTTTGTTTATCTGTAATAAAGCCCCTGTGTAAATGCTATTCACAGAGTGTGGTGTGTCCCTGTTTTGCGCCAGTCTCCGATACGAAACACGTTGCATGACAATATATAATTTTATATAACAGGATATTATGTAAATGGTGACACACTGGATGCAATGAGTACATAATATGAAAACTCACCTGGGTCAATGAGAACTTCCTGTGCACCTATAAGAAAGGTTTAAAATGAATCATTAATTTAAAGGGAAAAATCCTAAAGCAAGCTAATAGTATATGGCAACAGAAAGGCTGTGAATAAAATATGCAGTGTCATCTCTTTTACTTCCAGGCCCAACTGCTTTACCTTACATCAGATCCCTCTTGCCTAGAAGCTGCTACCCCCAGCACATCTACAGTACAATCTTTTTCATGGAAAGGCCACGCAAACTCAGCACCAGTTACTCTTTTTTACATTGCACACAAGTGTGTAATTGTGTTGTTTTCTCTGCTACATCTGACCTCTCCTACCCTTCCTACTCCTGGATTATTGAGCCCTTATCCCTGGGGCAGCAGTAGTCACTTAGACTGTAAGTTCTACAGGACAGGGACCTCCTTCCCACTGCGTCTCTTACTACATAGCACTTAAACTCTTTGTTCTGATATAAGCTTTGTATATATTCATTGTGTGATTGGTCTTCCCTGTGTATATTTTTATATATATTGTACATTTTATGCATTGTACAGCGCTGTGGCTCCTTAACAGCGATTTACAAATAAAGTTATACATACATACATACATACATACATACATGTAAATACAAACAATGCAACCCTTGAGCCTCTGTGGCTGCTGCTCTGAATCTATATGTCTTACATAATGTATCCTAACACAAGGCTGCTGATTTTCATCATGATTTTACATAATTTCCAAAAAAGAATAGTGGAAAAATGCAAACACAAGCTTGTAGCACTAATAAACAAACACAAGATGGCACAAGGGAGCAGAAAATGAAAGGTAACCTAACAACATCAGTTCCTGGATTATCCAACAGTTGCAAAACAGTTACACTGCCCTTGCAGAAAAAAAAACTGAGCAAGCTTTCAATAGCCAAGTCTTCCGTACACCAATAGAAAACAGGTATTGTTTATTCACAGTCTATGGGCATAAAGTCTTGCTTGCTGGGAATTCCTATGAACAAAAAGGAGTGTGTCATTATGTATAACACATCACTCTGTTCCAGTAGCTGCACAGATCCTATCTGATCCCCATTCTAATCAGCAGTCCTGTTCTGCTTTATGGCAGCTGAGATTCTAGCAATCTGTATAACAGAGCATTCTGTCCCAGTGGCTGCACAGATCCTATCTGATCCCCATTGTAAGCAGCAGTCCTGTCCTGCTTTATGGCAGCTGAGATTCTAGCTATCTGTATAACAGAACATTCTGTCCCAGTGGCTGCACAGATCCTATCTGATCCCCATTGTAAGCAGCAGTCCTGTCCTGCTTTATGGCAGCTGAGATTCTAGCTATCTGTATAACAGAACATTCTGTCCCAGTGGCTGCACAGATCCTATCTGATCCCCATTGTAAGCAACAGTCCTGCCCTGCTTTATGGCAGCTGAGATTCTAGCTATCTGTATAACAGAACATTCTGTCCCAGTGGCTGCACAGATCCTATCTGATCCCCATTGTAAGCAGCAGTCCTGTCCTGCTTTATGGCAGCTGAGATTCTAGCTATCTGTATAACAGAGCATTCTGTCCCAGTGGCTGCACAGATCCTATCTGATCCCCATTCTAGGCAACAGTCCTACCCTGCTTTATGGCTGAGATTCTGTCACGAGCCCTTAAAAGAATTAGCAATGAACAAGAAAGTGCACAGCCATTTCAGATACTAGGAAAATAGATACATTCAGTAACAAAATAGTAAAGTGCAGTAACTGAAAGAAATATTTAAAAAGGACATTTTGGAATCAGATGAATGCAAATAAACAGATCACCATACAAACTATTTAGTCACATCCATTTAAAGCAAGACTGAGCATTAAATCAATGGCTTCTAAAGAGCCTATGAAGTCAGGAGCTTATAAAGTATTTCAGAGTCTGAATAGCCCAATAAAGTGTCTGGTTTTCCCACCTGGGCGGTGTCTCTTGAACGAATCAGCAGACATTGTGACACTCTGCCGCAATTGAGTTCCAGCCTTTCCTCCTGTGCCCCCGGGGTAATGGTGGATAACAGACGCAGAGCACAGACCTTCCAGGGCAGCTGCAAAGAAAGATTAAAACATTCTGCATTAGCTACTAGTAGAAGCTACTTGCTGTGGCTACAAAAATACCCTGCTATAGACAACACTCAGAACTGCCCCTGCTAAAACACATGTAGTGTCTTAGCAAAGTCAATTATCACTATTGTCTATTTTGTAGCCATGACAAGTAGCTGCTACTAGTAGCTCAGTGTGTCTTTACCCTTACAGTCTGGCCACACGGGCAGATTCGGGAAGATTAGTCGCCAGGCGACAAATATCCTATTCTTTGCTGCGACTAATCTCCCAGATCTTCCTTCCGCCGGCTAAAATGAAAATCGCCTGGGGGCAGGCACACGGAACGCTTCATTTTACGAAGTCGCCCGTAATTGCCTCACAAGGAAACTTCAGGCGACGTCAGAATACGAAGCGCTCTGAGTGCCTGCCCCCAGGTGATTTTAGCCAGCGGAAGGCAGGGGAAAGGCAGATCAGGGAGATTAGTCGCCGTGAAGAAGAGGAGATTTGGTTTTGGTGTGGTCAGACCCTTAAAGTTACAGCACTCACCTATGCTGATACTCTGAGGATTGCCCATATTATCATTAACATGTATTTATATAGTGCCAACATATTTCGTAGGACTGTGTCCATATGTAGCCACCGCATATAATGCTGAAGTAACAAGCACATGGACACAGAACTTTACTTTCCACTTGCACCTATACAGAATATCTACAGTGACCCACCAGAGACATTTACATATACCTATAATTAGTATAGTTACCTATAGTAAAAGGGGCTTACCTGAAACTGTACAGGCTTTAGGGTGGGTTTGGGAGATCTCCGAGTAACTAAAACTGGTCAGTGTTGATTTGGGATGAGATTGAAAAATATCCATATTTTCCTAACTGTGAGGTACCAGGATGTATAACTGTTTTATACCATGCACTTACCTCCAAGCCAGACAAAGTCATTAACGGCCCGTAGCAGCTCCACAGCCATATGGTAATGCACCAGGGCATCCTGTAACATCCCCGCCTGCAGGCACAGGTCTCCCACGTGCTTGCGCATACGCCCTTGGCATCGCTTCTTGTAGTGCCTGGGGAAACAGAATCATAGGATCAGATAGGATCTGTGCAGCCACTGGGACAGAATGTTCTGTTATACAGATAGCTAGAATCTCAGCTGCCATAAAGCAGGACAGGACTGCTGCTTACAATGGGGATCAGATAGGATCTGTGCAGCCACTGGGACAGAATGTTCTGTTATACAGATAGCTAGAATCTCAGCTGCCATAAAGCAGGACAGGACTGCTGCTTACAATGGGGATCAGATAGGATCTGTGCAGCCACTGGGACAGAATGTTCTGTTATACGGATAGCTAGAATCTCAGCTGCCATAAAGCAGGACAGGACTGCTGCTTACAATGGGGATCAGATAGGATCTGTGCAGCCACTGGGACAGAATGTTCTGTTATACGGATAGCTAGAATCTCAGCTGCCATAAAGCAGGACAGGACTGCTGCTTACAATGGGGATCAGATAGGATCTGTGCAGCCTCTGGGAAAAAAATACTCTGTTATACAGATAGCTAGAATCTCAGCTGCCATAAAGCAGGACAGGACTGCTGCTTCTAATGGGGATCAGATAGGATCTGAGCAGCCACAGGGACAGAATGTTCTGTTATACAGATAGCTAGAATCTCAGCTGCCATAAAGCAGGACAGGACTGCAGCTTACAATGGGGATCAGATAGGATCTGTGCAGCCACTGGGACATAATGCTCTGTTATAAAGACACAGAGAATCTCAGCCACAACGCAGTGAAAGACTTTTTGGTAACTAAATTGACCAAAGTGATCAAATTCTGGTTTTACGATAGTCGTGGGTTGGACTTCCTAACAGACTGGGTCAGACAGAACGACTATAAACATAAGGATACAAGTTTACAGTTATAATAGGACTCACCTGCTATCTGGGTCCAACCCAACAAAGTCCTTCTTCTCATATGGGACATACAGCAAAGGGATCTTCTCCCCAGATTTCTCACTGGTCCTGTCTAGACGTTTGCTTTCCAGTACAATAAAGAGAGACTGAATAAAATCCTCCACCCGCTTGTCCACAGCAGCACAGTTATCATAGCTGGGATAGGAAGCTACATCAATGCGGCTCTGATCCGCCATCTCGCCCTGAAACCCAAAAAGGAACAGCCGCGAGTCATACAGAGTAGAACTGTAGGCTTCCTTCTGCTGCTCAAACTTCAAGATGGTGTGAGGTAAGTCCCTGGCGGAGGTGCATTCTGCAATACAAATAAGGCCGACCACTTTACGGTGAGTCTGGAAGTCTCCCCACTCATTGTTGTCAACTGGGTACTGGTGTCGGTATCGGATAGACAGCAATCGTTGAGTGTTCATAGGGTTAACCTGACACACGGAGGAGACACGGTTATAGATCTTGAAGAAATTCTCATTCTTGATGACGCCGACGGGCTGCACCACGACGAGGAGGGTCTGATGGTCCTCTGCACATTGCATATAATCAGGGGCGCTCATCGTTAATTTAATCTGAGATTCTGTAGAGAAAAACAGAGGTATTAGGAACGGAGACAGTAAAGAATTAAATTGCAATTAAAGAAAGAATGGTAAATTGCAGGACAAATCCAAGACAGTCCTCTTCATTTGCAAATCATTTTATTGGGGAAGTAAATGCTCCACTACATGTTTCAGGATAGGTCCTTTATACTTGATATACATGTAGTGGAGCGTTTACTTCCCCAATAAAATGATTTGCAAATGAAGATTTGTCCTGAAATTTACCATTCTTTCTTTGATCAATTCATTTGGGGTGTTGACACAGGACAGTCCCCGCAGGATAACCTACAGAAGAACCGCTACTGGTGAGTTACATGTTGGCTAATTATATGAGTAATTGCAATTAGAGGGAATTGACACTTTTAGGGCTGAGAGGACAACTGTGCAGTGAGGCTTTCTAGTAAACCAGATTGTACAATGTGTTCTAGGCCTTTGTATTCAGCCTTATTGAATCCAGTTTCTTCTGCCTTCCCCTGGATGAAGTAAAGAGGAATCTGCATAATATTTCTGTTAGCAAAGGACTGGCCTTGGATATTTCTCTTCATTCTAGCCTGGATAAGTACCTACCCATACAACTGAATTAGTAGTGATATATTGATCACACTCTCTAACAGAATGGCACCAGCACAGAGATAGAAAGCAATACAGGCTGGCACACAAAGCGATTCAAACCGGGGTGCAACCCCTGGTACGTTTATTGCATAACAATGTTTCAGGGGTGCTCCCCCTTCGCCAGGTGTCTATCACCTGACGAAGGGGGAACGCCCCCGAAACGTTGTTATGCAATAAACGTACCAGGGGCCTGTATTGCTTTCTATAGTTGAAAATTGGGAGGGCCGTCTCCCTGAGGAGCTGTGCACCGAGCGGAACCGTTGGAGAAAGGGCCTGAGTGTGCACCTAAATTTGTACAGAGCACCAGCACAGAGATAACAATGTTTGGGCATTGTATGGGGCGCAGCATTGAGACAGGCACAACCCAACAGCATGGGGGGGGGTTAGTTGGAGTTTTGGGGTTCCAGTTCCACAGCCCCAGACTCACACACACACACACACACACACACACAACAGCCCCAGACTCACACACACACCATCAGCCCTCAGATCACACACACGACACACATCACAACAGCCCCAGGCTCATCACACATCAGTCCACATCACAAAGCCAGGCCTCACACACCACACACCACAGCCCCAGGCTTCACACACACAGCACATCTTATCTTACAACAGCCTTCCAGAACTCCACACTCACATGTCACACACACACAACAGCCAGACTCTACACACACATCATCAACACGACATTCAACAGCCCCATGACTCTTCACACACAACATCACACTACACACACAACAGACCCCAGAACTCACAACACAGCACAACAACACAGCACAACAGCCCCAGACTCACAACACTCATCACATAATCAGCCTTCCAGACTCCCACACACACACATCACACACATAACAGTCCCAGACTTCTTACACAGCAACTACTACACACAGACAGCCCATGGCTCACATCACACATTCACATCACACACACATGCTCACAAACAGTCCCAGGCTCACACACAACACACAACAGCCCCAGACTCACACCACAGCACAAGCAAGCCCCAGTTCACACACATAGCACACACACACACACACACTACAACAGTCTCATGACTCTACACACATCATGGATTTGACACAACAGCCCCAGTACTCACACATCACACACACACAACACGCCCGAGGACACACAAGCAACACACACACACACCAAACAGCCCTCAAGACACACACACACAATTCCACAACAGCCCTCAGACTCTCTAACATCACATCATCACTAACAGCCACTCACAACGACACACAACAGCTCCGCAGATCTCACACACACAACAGACAGCCCTCAGGCTCTCACACACACGACAACAGTCCCAGACTCACACACCCAACTAGCCCCAGACTACAACATCACAACACTTACAACACACATTCACACACACACTAACAGTCCCCTAGACTACACATTCACATCACAGATCAGCTAGACTCACACACAGCAACATTATGCTCCAGACTCACAACCACACAACAGCCCCAGACTCACACACATTCCACAACAGCCTCCAGACTCACGACACACACATATTCACACATCAGCACACATCATACAGCCCCAGACTCACACAACCCACAAACAAGCCCCAGACTCACACGCATCCCCACACAAACAGCCTCCAGACTTCAACTACACACCACTAACACAATTCAGCAGCCCAGACTTCACACACACACACACCTACCCAGCCCCCAGACTGTCACACACACACAGCACATACACGACAAATCCCCAGACTCACACATCACCCACCCCAGACTCACACACACAACAGCCCAGAGCTCACACACACAACACAGCCGCCAGGCTCACACACACACAACAGCCCCAGGCTGCACACACCAGCACACACACAACAACAGCCCCAGACTCACATTCACGACAACACAAAGCCCAGATTCACACCCACACACACACAACAGCCGCTCAGGCTCACCAGCACACACACACCACAGCCGGCCAGACTCACAACACAGTCCACAATCAGCCCCAGATTCACACACACACAACACTAACAGCTCCAGTACTCACACACCATCATCACACATTTACAGCCCCCAGACACTCTTCCACACACACTCACTAACGGCCGCCAGACTCAACACAACAGCAGCCCCCACATCAACACACACATCAGCATCACACACACTCATCACAACATCACACACACACACACACAGCACACTTAATGAGATAATGAAATGATTCTGCCATGATTGGTGATCCAGATCAAGGTAAATCAGTATGTGTAAAGGGGCCTAAGGCAGCTGCTGTTTTTATTCTATTCACGACAACACTGGAGAATTGCTGCACCAATCCTCACACACAGCATGTGGAAATCTCGCCCTGACTTACTGCAGCTTCAACACGGGATAGTCGTAACGTCAGCCGGCTTGGAGTCTATTTAAAGCGTCCGCAGCGGCTTATTCCACATTCCTGGCTTCCTGACAGTGTACGCAAAATCTTCATCTCGCTGATGACGCGACGTTCACGCTACGTCATAAACGCTGCTGACTGCGGCGTCCCGTGTTGGAAGTGTATTCGTCTATTGGATCTGTGGGGGATTTAGCTGTGGGTGACTAGGCTATGTTTCTAATGAAGCGCTGCTGTTGTCTGGCCGCACGGGTCCCGTCCTACTTGTCAGGCAACAAAAAAGCACTTTGTATTTGCGACTTCTCCAGTCAATACCTCGCTCGTCCTGTGCAGCCTACTAAACTCTACTATCGTAAAGGAATTAGTAACTAGCCAGAGAATCAGCTAATGATTTATATTATCCATGTAGTGTTGCTTCTTCACTGGTAATAATCTGCTTGTGTTTGCTTCAGAAAGCACTACTTGATAGTTTATATATCAGCAAGCTGCCTGTGTAGCCATTGGGGCGCTCATTTCAAGCACGAGGATACACAGTAATAACGATAAGTTCCTACCTATAGTTGTATATAATCAAGCTGCTGCTGTCGCATGGGTTGCAGCCAATCAATACTGTAAAGGAGAAAAGGTCACACTGAGAATTTAGCCATTACTCTCCCAGCAGTGCCCGCTTTTTGACAGCTCGTCCCGCATTTCTACTAATATGTGATCGTTTCTCTTCATCCCTGCACTGAAAGCCAGAAAAGAATTACAAAGTTTCTAATTTGCTCTTTGTGTCAGAGTTAGCTAGAATAAATACTTAAGATACTTTTTTTTAAACAGTTTTAGATGAGATAACGAACTAAGACTCATAGCTGAAGCTGGCTCATAGATGTAATAAGATTTTTAAAAGGATTCTTTTTCGTTATTGTGAAGACCACGATTATCATGCGAAACAATTGTTTAATGTACAATACTAGCTATTAGCGCGATATGGGACAAGGGGGCTGTCCTGCTTGTACACTGCAAAACGATAGATTATTGCACTGGGATCCGCACATACGCACATTTTGTTTAAAACTCCTCGGAATCAGATGTCGGCGAAAAATCGTAAATGTGCGATTGTTGATACCAAACACTACCCTTGCGATAATGTGGAGACAGTATTGGTCCGGATTGCAAACTGAAATTCTATTTGTGTCAACCAGCAATTAGACAAAATATTATGCCATCTATGGCAGGCTTTAAAAGGGCAAATTCCACTTCATCTAGCAACTTAAAACTATCACACATTAAGCAGAGAACACACGGATTTCTGAGGCAACTTTGGGACGACTTCACTAGACACAGATCGAAAGCGCTCACGAGTGCATCCCCAGCCAGCGATTTTCATATCTAGCCAACGGGGAGGCAGTTCGGAGATTAGTCGCCTGAAGAAGAGGGATTTGTTTTCTATCTTGGAGCGACTATTTCTCCATTGAATAGAGTGTTGTGTTCTCTGCCCTTAGAACCATCGAAGTATGTGTTCTAAATTTTAGAGACTTTCATAACTTGCGCAAAATTTTTTTAAACGGAAATTGGCGGAAATATTTTGTCTTTGTTTCGTGTTTCCAAAATGTTGGGATGTCTGTGCTTAAACTCCAGCGTCGATGCCAGGAAAAAACCTGGTGGGCCCCGGCCCTTATGGGTCTCCGCTGGCGCAGGTGCCCCTTGCCCTGATTCAGATTCCTCTGGACCAATTTAGAATTAATTGGATGTGCCGGTAGTTCAGGACAGTAGCCAAATCGTATTCGGCATTTCACCTGGAGTGCAATCCTGAAGACATTCACAATCCGATAGTAACTTTCTGTAGCTATTACAATGGGATTCTTCAGATTCTATACTTACATATCCTGTGCTGTAATGTGCCCCTATGGCTACACGCGCAGCAGCTTTGTTTTATTTATAATAAGTGAGTACTGTATCTGTTACTACTTGTGTATCCTGTTGCTTGAATGGCTTGCCTCCCATGGTAGCACAGGCAAGCTTGTTTTATATTGAAGCTATATAGTCTTATATCTGTTTAGATGCTTTACTGTGTATTCCTGTGTCTTGAATGGTCTGGTCCCCATGGTTTACACAGTTCAGCTTGTTTATATATAACTATAAAGTAGTTTACTTATCTGTTGTTCTATGTGGTTCCTGTGCTTGAATGGCTGCCCGGATCGGTTATACAGGCGCTTGTTTGATATTAAACTTATGTTAGTACTTATTCTTGTTTATCTATCTGTGTATTTCCTGTGGCTTGAATTTTGGCTGCTCCCTGTGGGCTACACTTAGCAGCTTGTTTATATAAATCTATTAGTTAGTATTTAATTTCTGTTATCTACTGTGTATTCCTGTGCTTGAATGGTTGCCCCCATGTGGCTACACTAGCTGCTTCTTTTATTATAAATTCTTATATATGTTAGGTACTGTTTCTGTTATTCTACGTTCATGGCCGCGTTAGGGCCTATTTTGGACCAATTGGGGTTTTCCGCAATTTGGGGCCCCGCTGCCTCTGGTGGCCACCTTGCACTTGAGATGGGAGCACAGGTATATTATTTCCTCAGCACATGATGCTTGGCCTGGCCTTGCCCCCAACTCCTCTCCTCCTACCTTCTTTTGTCTGCCTGTCGTCTATTTTGTGTACCTGTATTCCCTTTTCCTAATACTATGGTGTGTCGGGAGCCAGCAAAACTTTGTCTAGGGGCCCCGCCAACATGGTCCCAATTGGGCCCCACATTTGATAGGACCAGCCCTGTCTACTGTGTATCCTGTGCTTGAATGGTTGCCCCCATGGCTACACAGCAGCTTCTTTATATAAACTACAGTAGTACTTATCTGTTATCTACTGTGTATCCTGTGCTTGAATGGTTGCCCCCATGGCTACACAGCAGCTTGTTTATATAAACTATAGTAGTACTTATCTATTATCTACTGTGTATCCTGTGCTTGAATGGCTGCCCCCATGGCTACACAGCAGCTTGTTTATATAAACTATAGTAGTACTTATCTGTTATCTACTGTGTATCCTGTGCTTGAATGGTTGCCCCCATGGCTACACAGCAGCTTGTGTTTCTGGAGAAAAAACTGTTTTACCAGTGCAGGGCAATAGTACATTATATCGTCATTCCTTTAAAACATTTTCATTTTTTGGTGTTACTGTTCCTTTAACCAAAAGTGCAGTTCAGTTTTGTGTCTCTTGAGCAGAGCTATGACTTGGTCAGGGAAACAAATTAGGAATTTACCTGGTTTCCCCAATACCGCCATGACTGCTACGTCTCCAAAATTTGACCCAAAAAAGGAAGGTGATTTTCTACAAACTAGGGTCAGAGAGAATGAAAGGGGTTGTTCACATTTTTGTGGCCACACCTTCTAATTACCATGTTCATTTGACAAAATTTGGCAGGTTATGAAAGTTTGAACATATTTTTGTGGTTTTTATGTGTTATTACAGTTTTGCTAATAAAGATGAATAGAATGCAGCTACCTCAAGAGACCTGCTTATCCTAAATTGTTACAAAATATCTAAGTGCACCTGCCACGTATTCTGGGCTCTCTGCCAAAAGCCAATTAAGTTTCAGAAACTTTGTATCTTTTTCTGGCTGCTTAGTGCAGGAGATCAAAGTGAAAGTCGGGACATTAAGGGTAGGGACACACTGGGCGATTTGGGGAGATTTAGTCGCCTGGCGACTAATCGCAGCGACTTTCCACGACCAATCTTCCCCGAATGCCTCCCCTCACTCTGCGCCTGGATAAAATGAAAAATCGCCTGCGCTAATCACACACGGCGATTCGTTTTCCGAAATCGCCCGAAGTTGCCTCACGAGGAAACTTCGGGCGACTTCGGAAAACAAATCGCCGCGTGTGATTAGCGCAGGCGATTTTTCATTTTATCCAGGCGCAGAGTGAGGGGAGGCATTCGGGGAAGATTGGTCGTGGAAAGTCGCGGTGATTAGTCGCCAGGCGACTAAATCTCCCCAAATCGCCCAGTGTGTCCCTACCCTTATATACGCACACCTGTTCGCCACACCATTTTAGTGATGTCATGGGCAGGCGGTGCAGGTCTATAAAAGGAACCCTGGAAGTCAGGCGGGCGCATATCGCATACCTCCCAACCGTCCCGTTTTAGGAGGGACAGTCCCGCTTTTGTCCCGCTGTCCCGGAATGTGGCCTTAAATGTCTGCCGCTTCCTGGTGCTTTTTTACCGAAGTCTCGCAAGAAGAGACTTTGTCGTGAAGAGATGTGCGCGTGCGTCTAGGGTGAATCACTAACGAGATTCAGAAGGCGCGCTAAGAAAGTTGGGAGACTGTGAAGAGCTGCCAAGGAGTTGGCGCAACTTGGTCTGGGTATTCGTCTGGGCACGCAGCTGTCACAAGTCATGTGAGTGACACGTGTTGGGTTGTGGACTCCTAGGGAAATGGCAGGTTGATGTGCCAGTCATGTGGGCGTCACAAGTCACGGGTCCAGAGCTACATAATAATAATGGGAAGCTGGTGCAAGTCAGTAGCAAATTCATTGGAAATCGCTTGTGCCAGAGTGTTATAAAGGGTCATTTTTTCTAGTGTTTTTATTTAATGTCCATCACAACCATAATGTTTCCCTTGCAGTGATACAGTCAAAGGGTCAGTTTTTGATGCCAGTAAGTTCTTGGGAGCAGGGCCGCCATTAGAAATCACGGGGCCCCGTACAACAAAATTTTTGGGGCCCCCTGGGCCCCGCCCACACTGACGACCAAGCTCCGCCCCATATCCCGCCCACATCGCAGTTAAAAGACCACACAGACATCAGCGCTAAAAAAGTAACCCCCCCCCCCCCACACAAGTTGTAAAAAGCTATTGATGGTCAGGGCCCCCTTATAAAAAAAATTGGGGCCCCAAAAAAAAAAAATTAAAATTTTTTTTTTTTAAAAACATTGGTGGCAGGGGCCCCCTGTTAAAAAAAACTTGGGGGCCCCAACAAAAAAAATGCAAAAAAAACTAAAAAATAAACAAACATTGGTGGCAGGGGCCCCCTTCTAAGTTAAAAACAAATTGGGGCCCCAAAAAAAAATTTGAAAAAAAATTAATTTTTTTTGAAAAAAAAAAAAAAACATTGGCGGCAGGGGCCCCCTTATAAGTTAAAAACAAATTGGGGCCCCAAAAAAAAATTTGGAGAAAAAAAAATTTTTTTGAAAAAAAAAAAATGGTGGCAGGGGCCCCCTTACAAGTTAAAAACAAATTGGGGCCCCAAAAAAAATTTAAAAAAAAAATTTTTTTTTGAAAAAAAAAAAAAAACTGGTGGCAGGGGCCCCCTTACAAGTTAAAAAAATTTGGGGCCACCAAAAAGAAAATTAATTTTTTTTTAAAAAAAAAAAACCCAAAAAAAAACAATGGTGGCAAGGGGCCCCTTACGAGTTAAAAAAAAATTGGGGCCCCAAAAACAAAAGTTTTAAAAAAAAGATTGGTGGCAGGGGCCTATAGAATATTAAAATAATACATTGGTGGCCAGGGGATTAAAAAAAAAAAAACACAAACTGGTGTTCAGTAGAATTGAACTCATGGCTTCAGTACTTCAACTTCGCCTCCTTTCGTGACTTCGGGTCTTTTCACCGCTTCAGGACTTCGGCTTCGGCTGTTTTCGTGACTTCGGGTCTTTGCGCTGCTTCAGGACTTCGGCTTCGGCTGTTTTCGTGACTTCGGGTCTTTTCGGCGCTTCGTGACTTCGGGACTTCGGCTTTTTCCGTGACTTCGGGTCTTTTCGTCGCATCGGCTTCGGCTTTTCGGCACTTCCGCATTCGGCACTGAAGAGGCAAGACGTACGGCTCGGGCGCTCGTAAGGGGGGCCCGGATCTTCAAAAAAATGCAGCGCTGCCGGGCCCCCCTTCATGCCCGGGCCCGGTACGCTTGTCCCCCCTGTCCCCCCCTGATGGCGGCCCTGCTTGGGAGTCAGTTTGTTGTGCCTGTATTTGCCTGATCATGGGGTGAGTTTGTGGTGCCAAGTAACAGGCTCAGTAAAAAGGCATTGTTATTCTAAGGCAGGGGTCTCCAACCTTTCTTACCCATGAGTCACATTCAAATGTAAAAAGAGTAGGGGAGCAACACAAAAATGAAAACTTCCCTTGTGGTGCCAAATAAGGGCTGTCATTGGCCATTTGGTAGCCCCTATGCGCAACGCGAACCGCCATATTTAATGAGGGCAACAAACTTACAATAATCACCTTCCTATCGGAAACAAAATTTAAATTTTTTTCCACAAATCTCTAAAAATGCGAGATTTATGTGAGGTCTATTTATTACCTATGATTAAGGGATAACTCCCGAAACGCGTCAGGTGTTACCAGCAGGTACTCCAATAAACCCCAGTTTCAGAAGTGCCGTCTGCTTTCTTGAATTTTTGCTCTATTTATCAAAGGCCAGATTTTACTGGTTTAAGAGGTTTTTGAAACAGCAACTAAAGTCACAAACTCTAAGGGCCCATTTACTTAGAATTTACTAAGAGGAAAAAAAACTTTGATTTCCCAGCTGCCCCCAGTCATGTGACTTTGTGCTGCACTTTAGGAGAGAAATGCTTTCTGGCAGGCTGCTGTTTTTCCTTCTCAATGTAACTGAATGTGTCTCAGTGGGACCTGGATTTTACTATTGAGTGTTGTTCTTAGATCTACCAGGCAGCTGTTATCTTGTGTTAGGGAGCTGTTATCTGGTTACCTTCCCATTGTTCTTTTGTTTGGCTGCTGGGGAGGGGGGGAAAAGGGAGGGGGGTGATATCAGTCCAACTTGCAGTACAGCAGTAAATAGTGATTGAAGTTTATCAGAGCACAAGTCACATGACTGGGGGCAGCTGGGAAATTGACAATATGTCTAGCCCCATGTTAGATTTCAAAATTGAATATAAAAAAATCTGTTTGCTCTTTTGAGAAATGGATTTCAGTGCAGAATTCTGCTGGAGCAGCACTATTAACTGATGTTTTTTTCCCATGACAGTATCCCTTTAAGTGGAGGCTTGGGCCAGATTCTATGTACAGTTTAGGGACAAAATCTGAGCTAATTTAGGTGAAGACAATGGCAGAAATTGTCCAAAAGCGCATGGATTTTTTTTTTATTCTTTATTTTGCATATATGAAATATATAGACTTGCATTATTATAAGTGTTCATTTGTCAAAGAAATCAAGAGAAACAATATTTTATAATTTATAACAAATATCAACAGTATGGTCTGTAATACTAGTTGTTACATTTAGTATCTGTAACGAACATACCTGGTGGTCTAGGGGGGGGACGCCCGCCTCGACGAGCGGCTTCCTGTAGGCCGCAGGCGCCGGCGTCTTAGGGCGCGCGCGGCGCGCTCTGGTTTTTCTTAAAGGCGCAGGCGCGCTGACGTAGTGACGTCAGCGCGCAAGGGCGCGCAATTCAAACACTATTTAAAGCCCATTAGGGCTGTGGGACTTTGCCCGTGATAGGATTTAGTTCCTGGTGCTTCTGAGCTTTGTGCTATATTCTGAACCTGTTTGATTCCTGTTTTTGACCCCTGCCTGGCTATTTGACTATTCTGACTTCTGGATCCTGACCCTTGCCTGATTATCGACTACCTCTTCTGATTAACCCTCTGATTGACTCCCTGGTTTGACCTTTGCCTGTCTGATAACGTTTACTCTCTGCCTGCCCCGACCCAGCCTGATCTGACTACTCCTTTGCCTAAACGCCTTGTACTGCGACCTTCTGTCCAAAGACTTTGCTTTACTGTCGTGCCCCTCTGCCTATCCAGAACCCTCATCTTGCACCTCTCGTTTAAGTACAGGTGGCATCCAAGTAAGCCGAGGGCTCCTCCCGAGGCCCAAAGGTGGTCACACTACTGGTGAAGCACGAGCCGAGACCAGGGTGCCTGGTGTTTGTTCTGGTGTTGGGTGCCAACCGTGACAGTATCAAATTCACTGATTTATGCACTGAAATGCGAGATTTATGCGGGGGCCTATTTATCAAATGTCGGAGTTTACTGGTTTTAGAGGTTTTTGAAACCAGGACTAATGTCACAAACTCTAGAGCTGCGACATGACATTTATTAAAAGATCCGAATAAAAATGTAAGGACGGGAAATTATGCTGAACTTTGCTCAAAAGATTTAATTTTTTAGACAGTTCTTAGCAAAAAAAATCTGAAAACCTCTAAAACTCTGAATTAATTTAAAGGAGAAGGAAATGAATTTATACTTGGGGTGCCAAAGTTAGGGTGCTCTTCTCAGCAGAAAACTGCACCAGCCAGAGAGCACCACGGAGCTATCGTCTTCTTTGCTTGTTCATTTTTCAAATGTCCCGGGACAGACACATGTGCAGTAGCAGTGTTGGACTGGGACACCAAGGGCCCACCAAAAAACTTTATACCAGGGGCCCACCAAAAAACTTTATACCAGGGGCCCACCAAAAAACTTTAGACTGAGGGCCCACCCTCAGTACTATTTTCTTCCTCTAGTCACTCAACCTCTGTTTTCCTAGTCTCTTTTCTTTACTTTCTATAATCTATTATTCCATCTATTTAGTCTCATTGTTCTCATAGAAATAAGGAATGGCCATGAAATAGGGCAAATTAGCAGCATGAGGGCCCACCAACACCTGGCCCACCGGGAGATTTCCTGGTATCCCAGTGGGCCAGTCCAACACTGAGGGGCAAATTCATCAAGGGTCGAATATCGAGGATTAATTAACCCTCGATATTCGACTGGGGAATGAAAATCCTTCGACTTCGAATATCGTGGCGAACTAGGGGGTCGAAGTTTTTTCTTAAAGAGACAGTACTTCGACTATCGAATGGTCGAATAGTTGAACGATTTTTAGTTTGAATCCTTCGATTCGAAGCTCGAAGTAGCCCATTCGATGGTCGAAGTAGCCAAAAAAATACTTTGAAATTCGAAGTATTTTTTATTCTAATCCTTCACTCGAGCTAAGTAAATGTGCCCCTGAATGTCACATGGTTTTATTGATTCAATTCAGCCAGTAATTGGACTGGGCCAAATCCAAATCCTGCTGAAAATGACCAAATCCTGAAAGGAATCCTGATTTGGCGCATCCCTACTTTATAGTTAAAGGTTTGTAGGTTCAATCGCCCAAGATTTTAAAACTGTATTTTTTTACCATGACCATTTTGTGGCCACACTTCCTAAATACCATCTTCATTTTATAACATTTGGCAGATTATGATTTCTGGGGGTTTTCGGTGCATGTTTTACGTTACGTTGTTCTGCTATTGAAGGTGAAATTGCCCTGCGAGTCTTATGAGTTACAATTGTATCTCAGTGCAGCGGCTAAGTATTCTGGGCTCCCCTGCGAAAAGCCTCTTATTTAATTACATTTCAGAAACTCTTTTTAGTTAAAGTATGAACTGCGTGTGAGTGTGAACTCACCCCCAGTCACACACAAACAGCCCCAATATGCCAAAATGTAAAAGCTTCCAACAGCGACTCTTGATACTCTATTGCACACTGACGCTTACTAGAGGTTAACCCCACTATACTTTACTAGTGTAGGGCTTGGTTAGTTGAACCAGCTCCCAATTCTCTACACCTGAGAGTCTTGGTGCAAGTCCCTTGAGTGGCGCTTCCCAATTCCACAACCTGATACTTTAGCTGCTGTATCTCATGGATATGGACTGTAACCGCTTGCGCCACTTTTATTGTCCTTATAGCAGATTTGTGTTCCCTTACCGGGTGACTCGTCTGACCCACATACATTAACTCGCATGGGCGTTTTATTACATAAATGGCAAAAGTTGTTGCACAAGTATAATATCCCCAAATTTTTATGTGGGTTCCCATTCGAGGATGGAAGATTACATTCCCTTTCTGGCATTTGAAGCAGCAGCTGCAACTCAAAAATGGGAATGTTCCACATTAAACAGGACCCATGCAGCCCATTTTGTGGAAAAATGCAACGGAGTACAGCAGCTAAAGTATCAGGTTGTGGATAATGTACCCAGCATGCGACGTGGGGGTGACCAGACCAAAGGGCTTCTTAAAGGGATACTGTCATCGGAAAACATGTTTTTTTCAAAACGCATCAGTTAATAGTGCTGCTCCAGCAGAATTCTGCACTGAAATCCATTTCTCAAAAGAGCAAACAGATTTTTTTATATTCAATTTTGAAATCTGACATTGGGCTAGACATTTTGTCAATTTCCCAGCTGCCCCCAGTCATGTGACTGAATATGTCTCAATGTAACTGAATGTGTCTCAGTGAGACATGGGTTTTTACTATTGAGTGCTGTTCTTATATCTATCAGGCAGCTGTTATCTTGTGTTAGGGAGCTGCTATCTGGTTACCTTCCCATTGTTCTTTTGTTAGGCTGCTGGGGGGGGGGTGATATCACTCCAACTTGCAGTACAGCAGTAAAGAGTGATTGAAGTTTATCAGAGCACAAGTCACATGACTTGGGACAGCTGGGAAATTGACAATATGTCTAGCCCCATGTCAGATTTCAAAATTGAATATAAAAAAATCTGTTTGCTCTTTTGAGAAATGGATTTCAGTGCAGAATTCTGCTGGAGCAGCACTATTAACTGATTCATTTTGAAAAAAACATGTTTTTCCCATGACAGTATCCCTTTAAAAAAGAGTCCATGTGGATTAGGAGATTAGAAACCCTCACTTTCCAGGGATTAGATAAGGAATACGATTTGCAAGATATTTTACGGCTTTAACTGTTTTTAATTGTTTTAAATCTTGTGTTTTACAGATAACTTAGAACGTTAGCTAGCTTTTGGTTGTTCAGCCTTCTAAGAGTTAATGGGATTTAACCTTGTGACATTATAACAAACCTGTGGAAGGATATAACAAATGTTTAATGATTTTGCCAGTAGATGGCGCCATATGTTTCTCTACAAAAAGCTGTATTGTTTAGTATTTGATAAGCTTGAAACAAGGTTCTGTGTAGCCTGAAATGTTATTTATCCTGGTCCTGCCAATGTTCCAAATAAAGGCATTTTTTATTCAAAGAAAAATGGTGGTGCTGTACTTCAAGGAATTGTTTCTAGTGTAGGAGTCCATAGGGTTAATATGCCTCTATGGCTTTAAATCCCTACCCTTCCTCATTTCTCTGATTGCTGGACAAAAGCCCATGTATCTAGTTTAACATTTATATATCCCAGTTTTTGGACACAAGGTTAATACCACACTTTGATATAGTGCTTGGAAAGGGGCGGTCCTTCTTCTTTGGCTCCTGGGTACACCAAGGCCCAGTAAAGCCATTTTGCCCTTAAAGGGGGTGGTTCACCGTTAAGTTAACTTTTAGTATGTTATAGAATGGCCCATTCTGAGCATCTTTACAATTGGTTTTCATTGTTTATTTTTTTATAGTTTTATAGTTATTTGCCTTTTTCCTCTGTCTCTTTGCAGCTTTCAAATTGGCTTCGCTAACTCCCTTAAATAAACAAATGCTCTGTAAGGCTACAAATGTATTGTTACGTCTTATTACTGATCCTTCTATTCCGGCCTCACCTATTCATATTCCAGTCTCTTATTTGTAATTTGATAATTTGGACCCTAGTTACCAGATGGCTGACATTGCAAATTGAAGAGCTGCTGAATAAAAAGCTAAATAACTCAAAAACCACAAATAATAAAAAATGAAAACAAATTGCAAATTGTCTCAGAATATAACTCTCTTTATCATACTAAAAGTTATCTCAAAGGTGAACAACCCCTTTAAGGGACCTGAAACTCTAGTGTCTAAGTCGGGGAGCAGGGACCCCGTAAATGAGCTTAGCTAGAGACAGGATTAGATCTGTTATAGGCTCTCGAGGAGAGTAAGACAGTGAGGGAAGAGAGAAAGAGCAGCTGTGTGCTCCATCAAGGAGGTGTAGCTTCCCAGGCTGTAAGATTTGCCTACAGTGAAGGGACACAGTGGATACGGTGTCAGGCTTTAGGTTCTCCTCCCTGTCCCCTCCACTGGATAGGATCCAATCCACTCTTGAGGTATATCTGCCTGGAGGTCTGCCTTGACTACATCCGCAGGGGAGTCACATTCAGCTGTCTCATCCACCTGTCCTAGTCTGCTGATGTTATTCTGCAAATGCCTCATTGCTATGTAAGTAACCCTGTGGGTCATTTGTCTCTGACAAATAAATTGTTACCTCTTTGTTTTACTGCAGGATCCTCCTGGCGTCCACTCTTTTACATTTTTATTGCTTGTGGGAGTTGTAGTTGCACTACACCACACCTTTAGTCTTCCACTTAGCGAATGCCCTGCCTTAAAGGAGAACTAAACCCTAAAGTTAAAAAAAACCCTACCCTACATAGACCCCCCCAGCCTAGCTGCTACCCCGGGCAAATGCCCCATAGTGCTTACTTACCCCTCCGTGCAGATTCTGTCCCGTGGAGTTCACGGCGGCCATCTTCAGCCACTTCGCTAATCTTTGGAATGAGACCCGCTCTTCGTCAATTTTTGTGAGTTCCGGCTCAAAATAGAAAAAACGCCGGTATCATTCTGAAAATTACAGAAGAGAAGAAGATGGCTGCCGTGAACTCCGCTGGACATAACTGCACGGAGGGGTAGCAGCTAGGCTTGGAAAGGGAAGAGGGGGGGGGTAGGGGGGGTAAGGGTTTTTTAACTTTAGGGTTGAATTCTCCTTTAAGTGTTAGGGTCACATGTAACCCATGCTCTAAGCAGTAGCTTTAACATTAACCCTGTTTGGTGTAAATAGCCCAAAATAGTGTTACACTAGCAAAACACTATGACATACACTCCAGAAGAGAGGTCGAGAAAGACAAAAGAAATAGTGATATTTTTTTTAAATTGAAAAATATACTTTATTATATATATAATATAGATATATAAAAAACAAACAATACATAAAATATATACTCAAGGTACAGTTCTGTAGTACAGTAAAGCTTAGTGGATAAGGGAGGGTGAGTGGCGAGTGTCCTGAGTGTCCTTAACACAGTTCATAAGGTGGCGGACTTTCCGAACTTCCCCTTCCATATGGGGGCCCTGAAACAATTCGTACAACACCACCTCAAGCTGGATCCCCATCTCGAGCAGTCACCTCAGTCCTCAGCTGGACTTAAGCAACCACTGTCCTCTGCTTGAGATCCGCCTCGAGCAGTCACCACTGTCCTCAGCCGGTCTCGAGCTGCCACTGCCGTCCTCATCTGGATCCCCGCCTTGAGCAGTCATCTCAGTCATCATCCAACCTCGAGCAGATACTGCCGCCCTCAGCTGGAGATCTGCCTCCAGTGGCCACCTCAGTCCTTATCCGGCCACAGTCATCCTCAGCTGGATACCCACCTCGAACAGTAACCACCGTCATCAGCCGGCCTCGAGTGGCCACCCCCGACCTCAGCTAGATCTCCGCCTTGAGCAGTCACCACCATCCTCAGACGGCCTCGAGCTGCCACAGCCGTCCTTACCTAGAGATCAGAGTTGAGCAGTCACCTCAGTCCTCAGCCAGCCTTGAGTAGCCACCGCCGTCCTCAGCTGGATCCCTGCCTCGAGCAGTCACCACCGTCCTCAGCCGGACTCGAGCTGCCACTGCAGTCCTCAGCTAGGGATCAGACTTCAGCAGTCACCTCAGTCCTCAGCCGGCCTTGAGCAGCCACTGCCGTCCTCAACTGGATCCCTGCCTCAAGCAGTCTCCTCAGTCGGCCTTGAGTGGCCTCAGTGGCACCTCAGTCCTCAGTTGGCCTCGAGTGGCCACCACCGTCCTCAGCTGGATCCCCGCCTCAAGCAGTCACCTCAGTCCTCACCAAGCCTTGAGCAGCCACTGCCGTCCTCGGCTGGATCTCCGGCTCGAGCAGTCACCTCAGTAATCAGCCGGCCTCGAGCGGCTACTGCTGTCCTCAGCTAGAGCTCCGCCTTGAGCAGCCTCTGCAGTCCTCAGCTGCAAATCCGCCTCTAGCAGCCACCACAGTCCTCAGCCCGCCTCGTGCAGCTACCACTGTCCACAGCTTTGAGATCCGCCTAAAGCAGCCACCATTGTCCTCAGCCTGCCTCGAGCTGCCACTGCCACCCTCAGCTAGAGATCCGACTCGATCAGTCCTCAGCCTGCCTCAAGTGGTCACCTACCTAGCTTGATCCCTGCCTCGAGCAGTCACCTCAGTCATCATCCGGCCTCGAGCGGCCATAGCCACCCTCACCTGCAGATCCGCCTCAAGCAGCCACAACTGCCCTCATCTGGACTCAAGGAGCAACTTCCATCCTCAGCTGGATCCCCGCTTCGAGCAGTCACCTCAGTCCTCAGCCGGCTTTGAGCGGCCACCGCCACCCTCAGCTGCAGATCCGCCACAAGCAGTCAACTCCGTCCTCATCCGGCCTCGAGCGGCTACTGACCATCCTCAGCTGGATCCCCACCTCTTGCAGTAACCACTGTCTTCAGCCGGCCTCGAACAGCCACTGCCGTCCTCAGCTTGATCCCCGCCTCGAGCAGTCACCTCAGTCCTCAGCTGGACTTGAGCGGCCACTGCAGTCCTCAGCTAGAGATTCGCCTCTAGCAGCCACCACCATCCTAAGCCCTTCTTGAGCGGCCACCTCCGTCCTCAGCTAGATATCCACCTCGAGCAGTCACCACCATCATAAGCTGGCCTAGAGCTGCCAACGCCATCCTCAGCTAGAGATCAGACTTGAGCAGTCACCTCAGTCCTCAGGCGGCCTTGAGCAGCCACCGCCATCCTCAGCTGGATCCCTGCCTCAAGCAGTCACCACCGTCCTCGGCCAGACTCGGGCTGCCACTGCAGTCCTCAGCTAGAGATCAGACGTGAGCAGTCACCTCAGCAACCACTGTCATCAGCCCGCCTCATGCGGTTACCACTGTCCTCAGCTTGAGATCCGCCTCGAGCAGCCAATGCTGTCCTCAGCTGGATCCCTGCCTCGAGTAGTCACCACCGTCCTCGAGCAGCCACTGCAATCCTCAGATGGGTCCCTGACTTGAGAATTTACCTCAGTCATCAGCCGGTCTCTCAGGTGGAGATGCGCATTGAGCAGCCACCACCATCCTAAGCCCGCCTCATGCAGCTACCACTGTCCACAGCTGGAGATCTGCCTTGAGCAGCCACCACCATCCTCAGCCGCCCTTAAGTGGCCACCGCCGTCGTCAACTGGTTCCCCGCCTCAAGCAATCACCACTGTCCTCAGACAGCCTCGAGCTGCCATTGCTGTCCTCAGTTAGAGATCCGCTAAGAGCAGTCACCTCAGTCATCAGCCGGCCTCGAGCGGCCAACGCCACCCTCAGCTGGAGATCCGCATCGAGCAGCCACCTCCATCCTAAGCCCATCTTGTGCGGCTACCACCGTCCACAGCTAGAGATCTGCCTCTAGCAGCCACCACCATCCTCAGCTGGCCTCATGCGGCCACCACCGTCCTCAGCTGGATCCCCACCTTGAGTAGTCACCACCGTCCTCAGCCGGCCTCGAGCAGCCACTGCCGTGCTCGACCTGATCCCTGCCTTGAGCAGTCACCACAGTCCACAGATCCGAATTGAGCAGCCACCACCATCCTAAGCCTGCCTCATGCGGCCACCGCCATCCTCAGCTGGATCCCTGCCTCGAGCAATCACCACTGTCCTCAGCCTGCCTCGTGCTGCCACTGCCCTAGCTTGATCCCCACCTCGAGCAGTCACCAACATCCTCGGCTGGCCTTGAGCGGCCACTGCTGTCCTCAGCTACATACCCACCTCGAGCAGTCCCTAATTTATACTCTGTGTAACTGCTCTGTCTGGGGCAATAGCCACATCAGCAAACACAGGTATGGATGGAGCACATTACTCGCAGACTCTGCCGCAAATAAATATTTATTGAATCACAACATGTTTCGGATCACAAGGATCCTTTTTCAAGTGATAGGCCACATCCCATGTTCGGGGGCACAACACAGTGAATATTAGAGGTACAGAGAATGTCTCAGTCGTTATACAAAGAAACAGCAGGAGAAGATTTAATAGTGAAGAAACAAGTTGGATTACACAGGACACAAGAGTAGTTAATAGAGAGTCTCTCAGTCTTTACTAATACAATCACTTTGCGCGGCCATAACTGTCCCTGTGAGTCTCTGAGAATCTCCAGTAGGAATTACCCATCACTACACACCGGCCCATTACTGAAAGATTCCTGTGCAACTGCTAAACATTGATTTGTAAAGGACGTACTACATTTCCCATCAGCCCCACGCGCTGAAGTGCCGCCGATACATGAGTAAGAGCCCGTGGCATGATGGGATTTGTAGTTTTTACTACAAGGTGCTCAGCAGCAGTAGAGTGGAGGCCAGAAGATGGCGGCTCCGGAGAGTCTCTCCGTTGGCGCTGCCTCTGTCCCGCCTCATTATGAAGAGATCGCCCGAAGTTTCCAATATTAAACAGGACGCGCTGATGGTAAAGGCAACGGTGAGGGAGGGGTCAGAGGGGACAGACTGGGGTCGGCAGGTGGTGGGAACTGAGACTTTGCAGCAGTGCTGGTGGGGGGAAGGTTTGTAGGGAAAGAGCAGCAGGTTGGGAGTAGGAGTGGGCGGAGCCGTGGGAGTGGGCGGGGTGTTGGGGGCAGGTCCAATTTCCCCAACCAGTCCCAGTCCATGACAAATCCAGTCGAGCGGCAGCCCAGAACCAGCTCCAAGTGCAGTGGGAAAAGAATAAAAGAATTTATGTGACAATTGCGCTTTTTGTCAGTTTCCACCATTTGTCTCACAAGGCTCATCCGCCCCCTGCAACTGACAGTTCTAGTTCCAGGACAGAACTACACCGACATCGATACCTTTTGTTGCGTCACAAGGAAGCGCCGAATCGATTATAAGTAACAGAAATGTCGGACATTGTCACAGCGCGTATCTGACACAACTGTTGTAACTTGCATCGATCACATCCAAGTCGTGTCAGATACACAATGCGACAACGTCCGACATTTCTGTTATTTGTATTACATTCGGCGCTTCCTCTCGACGCGGCGGAACAGTTCTACCCCAACGGAGAATTCAACCCCAGAGATAAAAAAAAACAGACCCCCTACCCTACATAGACCCCGGCCCCAAACTCTTTACTTACCCCTCGGTGCAGATTCTGTCCAGTGGAGTTCACGGCCGCCATCTTCAGGTCTTTGGTAATCTTCGGAATGAGACCGGCGCTTCGGCGCTTTTTCGTGAGTTTCAGCGCATGCTCAGTTGTCACGAACTGAAAAATTGCTCCAACTGCGCATGCGCTGCTACGCCGGTCTCATTCCGATGATTACCGAAGAGAAGATGGCGCCTGTGAACTCCGCTGGACAGAATCTGCATAGAGGGGTATTTAAAGAGTTAGGGGCATTTGCCTGGGGTAACACTTAGGTTGGAAGGAGGGGGGTCTATGTAGGGTAGGGGGGGGTAGGGTTTTGGCTTTAGTTCTCCTTTAATAAGGATCAACTGCAGAAACAAATAACAACCCTCACATGATGCTGCAGAGTAGTAGTAGTAAAGTAGTAGTAATAAAGTAGTAGTAGTAAAGTTGTAGTAATAAAGTTGTAGTAATAAAGTAGTAGTAATAAAATAGTAGTAGTAAAGAAGTAGTAATAAAGTAGTAGTAGTAGTAAAGTAGTAGTAAAGCAGTAATACAACTCCATCAATCACAGATGCAGTGATAGAGACTGAGCTTTGTTTCTACACCAGTCAGCAAATTGTTAAACAAAAACGACATTCCCAACCTGCATTAGAAGAGGCAGGACAGGTAAATCAGGGGGAGAAAAATATTTGGTGTGTTTCCAAATTAGAAACCAGCCAAAGCCCCTAACAAATAGTCCAAATCTGAACCTTGGTGGGTCTGTACTTGCCTTTACTTTCATTTACACCCTCAATTCAGCAGGAAAACCTCCAGCCTGGCAACGGTGAGTTATGGGCAGTAAAAGAACTTGCCGGTCTCATTGTGGGTTCTGAGTCTCACTCTCTATTTGCCCGGGCCTAGGGGTCCTGATATTATACAGGGTCACATGATCAGATCACCTGCAGCTTTTGCAAGATGTGTCTCACTAGAGGGGAACCCTGATAATGGAGAAAGGGCGGAGCCCTGTGTGTGGGATGTGTCCAAGGGATGGGCCAGTTACTTTCTATGCTAATTAAATACCCAGCTTTGCCCAAGGGATTCTGGGATATTGCAGCTGTTCTGCCCCAGTACTGAGATTCCGCTACTCACCCTCTGACTTTTACCCCTTTTTGTCAAGTTTCTCGCCTCTCACTCCTATAAACACGGCACCGGCAAATGCACCAAAACCTTCACGTACAGTCACTCGGCCGATGCTGCAGAGGAATCCGAGACCTTCCAGTTTCTTTCTGGTTCGTTGTGATTTCTCCTTTGTCCGACCAACATAGTGTCAAACATCGCTGAAGAGGCAGCGCTCAGATTTCTTCTACTCTAACTACTCACTACTTTCTCCAACATAGAGCTCTGCTGAAGGGTGTGGTCAGGGGCTGGTGGGAGTGGCCAGGGGCTGATGGGAGTGGTCAGTGCTCAGGTCCCGTGTTGCCTCTTGTTGCAGATATTTTGCCCAGGACGATTCTGGCCAGTGACTACTTGGAAATGTTGAAAGAGGAGCAGGAAAGGGGAGATGATGATGATGATGATAAGTCACATGTTGTTGGACTGTGTATTTCTCTGTTCTGTAACAGTTTTTTGATAATTTTTGACTACAGAGTTATTTTTGTATTTTTATAGAGACAAGTTGCCCTTTGCTACTCCCAGGGGAGAATAATCCATAATAAAACCAATTTCAGCAGAGAAACCCCGTGTGATGTGTGGGGAGAGTCTTTGGAGCCCCCCCCGTATTGTGCTGCAAGTGGGGGTGCTGGGGGGCTGCAGTACTGCTGGGGACACTGGCATCAGACTGACAGACAGACAACAGGGAGTAGTTACTGACAGACGTACAAGGTGTAAAGTGAAAAACAAGACAGAAGCCATGTTGACTTGCAGCCTGCTGTGAGGTCAGTGCTGATGGGAGGGGCCAGGGGCTGATGGGAGGGGCCAGGGGGTGCTCAGGGGAGCAGTATTTAGCCCAGTGATGCTGCTTGTGTTGAATCAGGGACCTGCACTGGATCCCACACTGTGACTATTGCTCTTATACTGGGTGAGTAATGGGACACAGAACTACAGGTGCCTGTAGAGGTCACAAGCTGAAACTGCAGTTGCCGGTGGTATAATATCTCTTTTCCTGTTCTTTCACATGGCAGTGGGCACCAATGGGATTCATCCCCCGTCACATGACTTAAATTAGAAAGCGCTCAATCAATTTGGCTCCCCACCCCCAAGTCTCCAACTCATTTCCTTCTCTGGATTAACTGGCAGTTAGGCAGGTTATATATAGACTTAAACGTTTGAACTTGATGGACCTGTGTCTTGTTTCAACCTCACTTACTGTATTGCAACATAATATGGAAGAAATCCTTGTATTTGCTCAATAAATTGTACTGGTTGTTGGGGCCTTTACCATTATTTAATCACATAGAGTACAGTATAGAGTACTGCATGGAGTACAGTATAGAGTAATGTATATGGTACTGTATGGAGTACAGTACAGAGTACAATATGGAGTAATGTATGGAGTACGTTATGGAGTACGTTATGGAGTAATGTATAGAGTGCAGTACGGATTACAGTATAGAGTAATGTATATGGCACTGTATGGAGTACAGTATAGAGTACAGTATGGAATAATGTATAGAGCACTGTATAGAGCACTGTAGCTCTGCAGGTCATCTGTTTAATAACTGAGCATATCAGCAGTATCTGTTGCACCTACGGGTGAGAGTCCCGGCAGTTCATCTGGTAATTTATAAATATATTGATAATGAGTAGATAATTATTGTCTTATTCCCACGACACAGCCACTCAGTTGTACAGCTCCCAAGTGTACTGAATACTGTGACATCACTGCACTTTACTACTGACTATAGATAATGTCGTATTTAACAATATACGGCAGTTGATAATTCCTGTATTATGGCTTCTCAGCAGGCTACATAGAGTGTGTGCATATTCACAACTAGTGTTCCCTTGTCCACTACGCAGAATTAATTCTTATACAAAACTGCTGTTCAAATTGGAAGGAACAGGAAAAGTGAAAATCGTTTCATACTTACCGAGATTTTCCTTTCCTGGACTGTAGCGTGGCAGTTGCACCAGACTTCCCGACACTAGTGGGGAGAGCTCTCAGTTAAAGTCAATGAGACGGATGATAGGGAATGGGGAGCCAAATCGATTTGCTAATTTAGGTCATGTGACAGGGGATGAATCCCATTGGTGCCAACTGCCATGTTACAGTCCAGAAATGTCGGCAAGTATATGATTTTCACTTGTTCAGAACTCTGACTTCATCTGGCACCTGGGAAAGAACAGTCACAAGCTGACAGTGAGCAATATCAGTCATGTGATACAGACAAACCAATGGACAACGGACACAAAACAGCCAATGATGATACAGAGGACCCCCCCCCCACTGTAAATGGGAATTGTTTGGTTTTTCCTGCACCTAAAGGAAATGAAATCTGTTATCAATCCCAAATTCTATTTCTATTCCAATTACAAATACAGAATTTATTTATTATATGGGGAATCTGTCATTCCAGACTGTCAGAAACACTTCTGAATTTTTAGTTGGTGCAAGTTTTTTGAGGTTAATAAAGTAAAAATCTGGTTACATTTGGCTGCAGAGGGAATGGATTCTGCCAGTCTTGTGGCTCCCTAAATATCCAGCAGCCCATAAACTGGATTCCCGGGGAGACTTTGTTCCACTAATGATCTGATTGGTGCCGCATTGATTTATTTATTCTCCTTCATCCCCCCCGAAGATAAAGATCAGTTCACTCAGTAAAACTGCAGGGGTCACTGTGGAGCCATTCTGGCCCAGTCTGTTTGGAAACCACTAAGGCTAAGGCCACACTAGGCGATAGCGCGGCGATTTGACTCGCGGCGACTTTTCGCCGCGACTTTTAAGCCGCAATCGCTGTGGAAACTTTTGCGCTGGCGTCTATGGGGAATCGCGAGCGTAAAAACACACGCGGCGATCTTTTTTCTATTGTCGCTCGAAATCGCCTAGCGAGGCAATTTCGAGCGACAGTAGAGAAAAGATCGCCGCGTGTGTTTTTACGCTGGCGATTTTTCGCGATTCCCCATAGACGCCAGCGCAAAAGTTTCCACAGCGATTGCGGCTTAAAAGTCGCGGCGAAAAGTCGCCGCGCTATCGCCTAGTGTGGCCTTAGCCTAAAGGGGAACTAAACTTCCCCAAACAGTTTCATGCAAAATGGCTCAGTTCTTTTGCAACAGTCGGGCGCCAGATGCAGGTGATATTATGTTTAATATAAACAGACAGTGAGATAGAACTGAGCAGAGATACAACAGGAGTTGCTTCCTACATCACTAACCTAAACCTCTGGCAGCCAATCAGAACAGCAAGGAGCTCCCAGTTGTAAAACAGTCGCCCAAGTTACACCCCTATAGGTTAGAATTTGAAAAGGGGGAAAATGTGAAGTAAGAATTGAGGGACTATGTTGCTCATAGTCTGTACAGAGAGATCCCATAAAACTATGGCAGCATAGGTATTCCCTGTACTAAGCACAATTCAGCAGGAACAGTCCCTAAGTTTGCTCATAGTCTGTACAGAGAGATCCCATAAAACTATGGCAGCATAGGTATTCCCTGTACTAAGCACAATTCAGCAGGAACAGTCCCCTAAGTTTGCTCATAGTCTGTACAGAGAGATCCCATAATTTCTGTTTATCTTAGTTGAGGAATGATGAAGGTCAGACAGTTGTACACGACAAAGCTAAAGAAATAATAACCAGTAGAGTAATTTTTATAACAGATGATTCGGATCCGCCAGCTGGTCGACCCATTGATATAAATGACAATAAGAATAAGGGCTCATGTTGCAGGTCACACACCTCTTTAATAGGTAAAGTTTATGTACAAGTCCATTCTATTCTTCCTGAGAATAATTTATAGTGCCCCTGGCAAACCAACAGGGGGTTCATGTTGAGCAGAGAACAAAAAGATCTGATAATTTATTTGGATAATAACAATGCAGATAAAAAATACAGGGAAAGGAAGTGGAAATGCCTCGTCGGAGCGGCGGCCAATAGGCACGGGGGAACTAAGTGAGTAAAAACGTTAGTCATGAACGTGAGACTTCTTTATAAATTAATTAAAAACAGTTAATGGCTTAGGAAATTACTGCGCAGACGCGGAGGTTGTGACTTTAAGCGGCGCTTACATCACATTTACAAAAAAAAAATTTTATTTGGGTAAAAATAAAAAAAAGAATTAGCGGTTTCTCGTGTCCAATGAAATGCATTTGTCCATCCGCACGAAAGTGAAATAAAAAGGTAAAAGGTTCAATAACGAATCACTGATTAGCGTCTCTGGCGGGAGAGTAGAGGCCGCTGTTTTGTCTCTGTGTAAATCCGGCGACTGGTAGAAAAAAGGATCCAGTCGAGTATCAGTCGGGCGCTGCCATTTCCTGCGTTTCCTGGGTTACCGTAAATCACGGTGCCGTTCTGTCTGATTTGCCTCGTCCCACCCCACTCGGCCGGACATTTTCTCAGTTGCTATGGGGATGTTGTCACTAAGTCAGTCAGTCCCAGAATTTCAGCCATAATTATAATAATAATAATAATGATAAAAAAAGTGAAACTGCAAGTTGTGGCCCCGGGCCCCGCTGGAGAAGCAGAGGATTGCTGGTGGAAGGCTTGATGTCACCCCAAAGGGAAACTTGTGTCGACACAAACAGGACAGGGGTTTAATGCGGCCGCGAGTGGCTGATGATTTTGAGTCGGGCCTGGTCTATAACATCCAGCAAGTTCTTGGCGTCGACAGCTAAAGCGTGTGCGGCCGTCAGCATCTGCTTCTTGTATTCCTGCTGCAAACTGGTCATGACGTACTGCTGCGCCAACTTCATCTTATTGATCAGCTCGGCCAGGTCTGAATTCAGCAGCTTCTGCGCCATCTCAATCTGCGGCACAATCACAAGAGACATTAGTGGATCAGGGCTCCCCCGTGTGGCTGATGCAGGAGCCGAGAATCAAAGACAAAGGTAAAGACCGCTACTGCTCACCGCATACACTCGTCCAGGTGCTCTGTCAAGCAGTATCCACACTGCTAACATTCAATGAACTCAAGACAGGCTGACGGCACTTCTGGAAAAGGTTTATTGGGGTTGCTGCTGTGAATCCTAACGCGTTTCGAGACTAAGTCCCTTAATCCCTATGATTAAGGGACTTAGTCTCGAAACGCGTTAGGATTCACAGCAGCAACCCCAATAAACCTTTTCCAGAAGTGCCGTCAGCCTGTCTTGAGTTCATTGATGCAGGAGCCGCAGCATCTATTTCCCTATTGCCTACAGACAGGTAATCAACTGCTGATTGGTTGCTATGGGTTACTAGACCTGTTGTCACATTACTCTTCTAAAATGGCCACTCCACAAGCGAATTGCTCATATGGTGCCCCTGTATGTCTGCCTGGGGGGGGGGGCACCCATAGTAAATAACTGCCACGACCAAAGCAGAGTCAAAAGAAAAGGAATTGTAATAAACAGGACTCACCTCTCTGTGTGTACTGGCTGGAAGAACAGGAATGGTTTCATCTACAGTGGCCAATAATGTCCGCAGCGCCAGGCCCACCCCCTGCGGGAGGTAAATCACATGTTAGTCCCACCTCCTTTATACACATTGACAAGGGGTTTTCTAGTGAATGAGAAGCCCCGCCCCTCGCTGAAGCAGCTGTGCAGGCGGATAGAGTCGACAGCTTCAGAAAATGGCAAATAGTAACAGGCTGATCCCGGGAATGAGCCAATAACACATTAAGGGCAGAGACAGATTCGGGGAGATAAGTTGCCCGGCAAAAAAATCTCCTCTTCATCGGGGCGACTAATCTCCCAGAACTGCCTTTCCGTCAGCTAGAATGAAAATCGCTTAGTTTTCCCGAAGTTGCCCGAATTTTCCTCGTGAGGCAACTTCGGGCGACTTTGGAGAACGAAATGCACCAACTGCCATCCCGCCGTCGATTTACAATCTAGCCGACTGGAGGCAATTCGGGGAGATTAGTCGCCCCGAAAAAGAGGAGATTTGTCGCCGGGCCACTTATCTCCTCGAATTTGCCCGTGTGTCTCTGCCCTTAGGCTGTAGACTGAGATTTCTGGAGATGTTGCCCCTGGCAAGTTAGAAAACAAAAGCAATTCTGATTTGATTTCTGATTTCCAGCAATCTCTCCAGATATTGATCTCCAATGTTAGTAAACATGCCCCTTAGGGGGATATGTAATTAAAGGCACTAAATTTGCTCAGGAGCAGTAACTGCTCCTGGGCAAACTTAGTGTCTCTTATTACATATGGGGGTTAGAGTTAGGAATTCTCCCCTTCTGGTGCAGTATTTCCCCCCTTCCTCTGATGAGTCACTCACACACAATTTACTTGGATAAAAAGTTGAATTTGATAAACACGTGAACTACTATTTAATACGGATGCACCGAATCCTCTATTTTGGATTTGGCCGAACCCCAGAATCCTTTGGGAAAGTTTTGGCCAAATACCGAACCAAATCCTAATTTGCATATGCGAAGTGGGAAGTGTAAAACATTTTTTACTTCCTTGTTTTGTGACAAAAAGTCAAGCGATCTCCCTCCCCCGCCCCTAATTTGCACATAAGGATTCAGATTAGGTTTGGGTGGGCAGATAGATTCGCCGAATCCTGCTGAAAAAGGCCGAAACTTGGCTCAATCCCAAACTGAATCCTGGATTTGCTGCATCCCTACTATTTATATATATTTATATATCACAGGGCACAAGAGCACTTACCTTGACCATGGGAACATATTCCTCGGGGGGAGCCGGCTGGATCCTGCTGGACATTTCTATCACAGCTTTAACCAGACCTGTCACATTTTCGTAGACTTTGTCGTTGGTTCGGTCCAGGTTGGCGGTTGGCGGGGGGCTGATTTCCTGGGGTTGAATCTTAAAAAGGCAAAGAGAGAGGAATCAGAGAGGGAAAATATTGTGCAAAAAGAGGTAGAAAGTTTCAGGGTTTCTTCCCTGACCAGTTGGAAGAGCCAATGACTGGGGCAGTGAGGAACAAGAACACACACAGGACACATTCTGGGGGGGTTGTACAGCAGCCCATGGGGGTCCCAGTAATGGCGTGATTTATTTATTTATTGGGGGGACAGAAGAGAGACAGGGGCAGCAGTGAGCACAGTGTATGGTGAGAGGTTGGGTAATTGTGCATAAAGGATCTATGGAGTAATGGAGAATCCAATGGCCCATTTGTTCCTGTGCTCATCTATTTCTTCTATATCTTCTTATCATTTATATCATCTATATCATCTATATCTTCTATATCTTCTATATCTTCTATATCTTCTATATCTTCTATATCTTCTATATCTTCTATATCTTCTATATCTTCTATATCTTCTATATCTTCTATATCTTCTATATCTTCTATATCTTCTATATCTTCTATATCATCTATATCATCTATATCATCTATATCATCTATATCATCTATACATCTGTCTGTCTGTCTGTCTGTCTCAAAGCCCCACAGAAGTGCAGTAAAATGAAATCCTCATCCAAACAGCCGCCTGGCATTTCAGCCTACAGACAAATACAAATCATATTGGGCCAGAGTCTGAAGCAAAATCATGAGCCGAGTTGTGTTTTACCAATATATATTGAAATTGCTCATTAATTATAACCACATGGGCCCCCTTTACTTTCTGGGTCCCCCTGGCAGCCGCAGGGTCTGCGCCCTCTGTAGTTACTCCCCTGCATTCTACCCATTGGCTGCTTGGTTATTGGGCCATTCTGCTTATTATAGATAAACCGGTATCTAGTACTAGTGATTTACCCATAAAAAGCAGAATGGGCCAAGCAGCAAGAGCACTATGGGTAGAATGGGTCCTGCTGTTGGCATACATAGGCTGATTTCCTGCTCACTGATTGGCTCAGAGGCTGAATGTATACGGGGTGCAAGAGGGGCCACATACTCTATTGCCACAAACTATCAGAACAATAACTTAACTAGGGGCGTTACGATTTTTTCGGCTGATTTGCATTCACACCTCCTGCACCCCTAGTAGTTCCGCTACTGAGAACTGAATAGGAGCTTCACTGCTTTATCTGCTGATGTACCAATCACTGGCTGCCGTGGAACATTGGTAAATAAAAGCTGCACTTTATACACAGTACACAGAACATGTGTGGCCTCCTTTGTTTTAGTGTCTGACCCCTATTCACAGGGGATAGAGGACCCCGTCTCTAAAGGCAGGAAAGCAGGGGAACCGACAGATGCCATATGCTCTGCTGAGACTTTTAAAGGAGAACTAAAGCCTAACTAAAGAAGTAGCTAGAAATGTTGTACATGATGTTTTGTGCTTCTGTACCAGCCCAAGGCAACCACAGCCCTTTAGCAGTAAAGATCTGTGTCTCCAAAGATGCCCCAGTAGCTCCCCATCTTCTTTTCTGCTGATTCACTGCACATGCTCTGTGCTGCTGTCACTTACTGAGCTTAGGGAGCCACTCACAATATACAGTACACATAGAATAGAAATGTCACAATATAAGGCTGATTAGTAATTAATACACATAATTACTACATGGCAGCACAGAAACCAGTGCAATTAGCATCAGAATTTAATAATCAGCAAACCTGTAGCATCAGTTTATATTACAGCCAGGGAAGCTCATTTTCTGCTGGATAATTAGTGACGAGCCCTAAGCTTAGCTTCTCAACAGCCAATCAGAGCCCACTGAGCATGTGAGTGTCACAGACACTTTCCAAGATGGTGACCCCCTGTGACAAGTTTGAAGTCCTGGATCATTGCTGCTATTGACAAGCTCAAACTTTAGCTTCGTGCAATAAGTTCACTATATAAAATAGGACATTTGTATCAATATTCATTTTTAGGGTTTAGTTCTCCTTTAAACCCATCCCAGTCTCCTCCCTCCATATAAAAGAATTCACAGCAGCTCCCAGTAATGTGTATAAACGCAGGAGCGGAACTAGGGCCCCAGAGCCCAAAGCCCATTGAAGCAGAGCAAAAGTGCTAATATCTACACCAGAAATTACACCCAACTGCTGAACTGCTCAGAGGAGCACCGACTCACCCCCCCCCCACACACACACACACACGAGAGAGAGAGAGAGACGTAAGTCAGGTGTCTGATTGGATGAGAATTTGTCTGTGGGTGTAAGTGGTACCAGGGTGACCCAGTTGAAGCTGAAAGAACATGCAGTTTAAGACACACACAGAAGTAGTGCTTACCCGCCATGGCTAGTTGAGAGTAGAGGGAGGTTAAGAAAAATTACCGAAGCAAAGGGGGAAAAAAAAAAAAGACTATTAATAAATGCAGGAGGAAGAAATTGAATGGAGAATAAATGCAAAGCAGGGATTGGCAGCGGGGACTGGAATGCAACTCCCTGAACCCTGGCAGCAATGGGCTGGGAGTTGTAGAATAAGGCTGCTAGTCTTCTATATCACTCAATTCAAAGCCCCCATGAATCATTACCTGCCTGGGGTGCAAATCCTCGTGCACAAAGGGGCTACTAAGGGTCAGGCCGGGGCACATGCAGAACTTACGGCATGCGAGGAAACCTGCGCAGCTCACGTGCAACAAGCAGAAGAACCATAGAGTAGAATAAAGTACAGCAGAAGGGCCAATACCAAGGGGCAGATTTATCAAGGGTCGAATTTCATTTTAGAGGTTTCTTTTATGGTCAAAACAGTCAAATTCGACTAGGGAGTTATTCCAGATAGATTTGAGTTTTTCAAAAAATTCAAATGCGATTTTTGAGATTTATCATACTCTGGCCCTTTAAGAACTCGAATTCGACTATTCGCCACCTAAAAGCTGCTATATTGCTGTTAAAGTCAATGGGAGATGTCCAGGGATCAATTTGGAGTTGTTTTCAGCCTTCCCGACTTTGAAAAATTTTAATTTTATAGATAAAATTTCGATTGGTCGAATTTTGAGTTCATGGGTCTTTTAAAGAACTCACATGAATTCGATATTCGACCCTTGATAAATGCACCTCCAAGTGTTAACTGTGGGACCTCCTGACTCAACCCAATATGTTCAATACTGCCTCCCACTCCATCCCCCTGTGCATGTTCCCCTCTGCGCCACTAACTGTTCCTGTACCAGAGCTACAAGCGGCGCATTGGCTTATTGAGAGCACTGGAGACAACTGTAAAGCAGCCTATCAGAGCAGAGTACTGGCCAAAGACCAAATCAAGCCAATAAAGAGGCAGTGAAGGTGCCAGCGCCAGTAATAAGCTGATTGTTGCATGTGTGCTCCTCGGGGGCGGGCTTTCAGCTCCTGCAATAGTGACACCTGTTCCACCCACAAAGAGCAAGAGGGCACAGAATGCCACTATAAACCATAAATGAATGCCACGGTACGGTACTTCTGATTGGCTCTATATCACAGCATGGTAGAAGCAGCCTCTGGGGGCGCCATTCCACTGAAGTTTGTGGATGAGTTTCATCTTCTTACCTCTGGCAACTCCTGCACATATAATGGATAACAATAATCTCTCTGTGCTGAACAATATACCCCCATAGGAACGGAGGCGCTGACAGGTTGCCTGGTAATCAGTAATATAAAGGGCAAGTACACCCTACTCCCCTGCATGCAAATAGGGTTTATTTCCATGTAAGTCACAGATATTTAACTCTGTCTCAGAGGAAAAAGAGCTGGGAATTTGGAACGTGCAGTCGCCTGTGTCATTTTCCATTGAAGAATATTTTCCCTTGAAATGTGAACCTTTTCAGTGACCTCAACATTTCATATTTGTGGGGCTGGTGAAGTCATGGCAGAAAGAGAATATGCTGGGCTGCTCCGGGGGGGGGTTCTTCTATATTAAGATTTGTTTTGTGCTTGTTGAGGTTCCTTTAGGCTCAAGATGCAGATTCCAGGCTCATTCCCTAAGGCTTTGCTTGTCACTACTCCAGGGACAACTCCTCATTCAGGACTTATAGGAAACCCAGAGGCAGTATGGCTGTTAAAGGGGTTGTTCACCTTTGTATTAACTGTTAGTATGATATAGAGAGGGATATTCTGAGACAAGTTGCAATTGGTTTTCATTTTTTATTATTTGTGGTTTTTGAGTTATTTAGCTTTTTATTCAGCAGCTCTCCAGTTTGCAGTTTCAGCCATCTGGTTGCTAGGGTCCAGATTACCCCAGCAACCATGCCTTGATTTGAATAAGAGACTGGAATATGAATAGGAGAGGCCTGAATAGAAAGAGGAGGAATAAAAAGTAACAATAATAATAAACGTGTAGCCTTACAAAGGATTTGGTTTTTAGATGGTGTCAGTGACCCCCATTTGAAAGCTGGAGTCAGAAGAAGGCAAAAAATTTAAAAAAAATGAAGAGCAATTGAATTATTGCTTAGCATTAGCCATTAAAGGACCAGAAACCAAATTTTATTTTTAAAAAAAATTAGTTTGTATATAATGAAAAAAAACCACAAAGACATATTTAACTTTAAAATCGCAAAGTCTTTATTAAGAAATAACTTACCGAAACTCCGCTTGTGCTCCTCTTCAGAAAAGGCAACAGGGTGACGATCCATCGTGAGGCGATCGATTTCTCCTCCCTGCCTTCTATAGGAGATAGCCAGGGAGGAGAAATCGAGTGTTGCACGATGGATCGTCGCCATGTCACCTTTTCTGAAGAGGTGCACAAGCGGAGTTTCGGTAAGTTATTTCTTAATAAAGACTTTGCGATTTTAAAGTTAAATATATCTTGATGGTTTTTTTTCGTTATATACAAACTAACTTTTTTGAAATTCTTTTTTGAAGTTACTGGTCCTTTAACTTCCTCTTCTTCATTCCAATTTCCCCTATTCCCTATAGTATAATATGGAGTTAAATAGTACTGAATTGTATTCTTTTTTTTTTTTTTTTTTTTTTTTTATTAACCCACCATTGGAAATACTGCAACGCTGCTCTGACCAAATGGGATGGGCAAATTTGACCCATTTTGTTTTGCTAAAAATTCGCCGCCGGCGAAATATTGCCAACGCCCATTAAAGTCTATGGGCGTCAATTTTTTTTGATGCCCATCATTTTTTCCCCCCATACAAGTCTATGGGCGTCAGTTCCGCGGAGAAACAAGGCGAAAAAATTCGCCCATCCCTACCTCAATACTGTTCATTTTGTCTCTCTTCTTCAACAATACAAATTTGAATTAGACTGCAATACAAGTATCTCTTTATATATTATATACAGATTATATTAGAGAGTAACACAAGTCTGCTCTACAGCTGCTGTTATTATATCTCTGAGAGGAATGGTGGCACCTGTAATGTGGTTTAGAGTGAGACATATAGTCAGGAGGTGTCAGCCCTGCAGCCTCCCACACTAACACCACAGCAGTGCAGGGGTTAAGCACAGAAACAATCACAATGTGGATATGTAGTCTCATACCATTGCAATTAACCATTTAATTTCTTAAGGTACAGGGAAGAGAAGACTACAACTGTTGCAGAAATGTAACTTCCAGCTTGACAGGGAATGCTGGGTAATGTAGTTGTGCAGCAGCCGATGCATTAAATATAAACAGTCCGGCTCTTACCTTTACACCTTCATTGTAGCCGTCCACTGGACTGTTGTGTGCAGGCAGGTTCCCCAGGTGGCTGGGGGCCCCAGGGCGCGGTGGTTTCTTTGGTGGAGCCACGTGATCTGCAAATAAACAGACACATATTGAGTTTGAGTTAAATTAAGGGCCGTGTGATGCTCATGAACTGGGATACGCCCAAAAATCGACTTACCTGGCTTTCCAACAGGTTGGTAGATGTGCTGGTTACCAGCCTACAAAGAGAAAGAAGTCCGTCATTATATTAGTTAAATATGACTGGTACAAATATACCATATAAATAATCACTGACATACACAGCAAAGGACAATATGGGCCTGTTTACTGTTTGAGGTATGGGAATAAAACGGGGTGTTCTGAGGGCAAACGGAGATTTCCCATGAGGAGCTGGAAGGGGATGTTACTGGGCAGGAGGAATATGGGATTCACTAAGGGCAACGGCCGATGAGGAAATTAGTTTAAAAAAATCGACTTTTGGTGAATGTTGCAAAATATGAACCAATCAGCCGTGAGAGCCACAGACAATGCCTTCTAAGGTTCTTTAAAGGGGTGGTTCACCTTTAAGGTAATTTTTATTACGTTATAGAACGGCCAAGTTTTCAATTGGTTTTCATTAATTATAGTTTTGTAGTTATTTGCCTTTTTCTCCTAACTCTTTGCAGCTTTCGCTGACCCCTTCTAAAAAACAAATGCTCTGTAAGGCTGCAAATGTATTGTTATTGTTGATTCTTCTATTCAGGCCTCTCCTATTCATATTCCAGTCTCTTATTCAAATCAATGCATGGTTGCTAGGGTAAATCGGACCCTAGCAACCAGATTGTTGAAATTGCAAACTGAAGAGCTGCGAATAAAAAGCTAAATAACTCAAAACCTTCAATAAATAATAAAAAATGAAAACCAATAGAATATCACTCTCTACATCATACTGACAGTGATCTCAAAGGTGAAGAACCCCTTCAAAGCAGCTTTGGCAGGAAGAGAAGGAATTTAATCAGATTAGTTAATCTGAAAATGAAATACCATCCAAGTGAGAGTAAGGAGCATATTATACACAATTTATCTCTGCCCCAACTTACAAACAAAGAAAAATAGTGCGGCACTCACGGACTTGCTTCTTTATTGAAACCGGCTACAAGAACAGACCATTAGTACCGCTCAGTTTCTCTTTATTTCTAATTTCTATGGAAGCTGGCAGTTGGGAGACCGGGACCGCACTGAGAGAGAAGTGACAGTAGAGTATCGGAGAGTGTGGAGCGGCTGCTGTATTGCTCTTTCTGCTCAAAATTCCCCTTCTGTATTTGGGCTGAAGGGTTCCTGCCTGTGCCCACTGGTGTTTCCCATGCCAAGGAGCCAATGATTCATATCCACAAGAGAGACCAGAACCTGTGTAAGAACTCTTAAGTAAATGTACTTTGGCCCAAAGGGAGCTGTGAGGCTGGAGGTTGTGGGCCACAGAGGAATGTTGTTGTTTTCTTATCTAAACCTTGGGTTGCTCCAACTTTCCTTTCATGGCTTTCCAGCCACAGACATTCCTGATGCGTTTCCTCATGCGCTGGAGTCCAAGGAATCAGGAGTCGGAGGATTTCACAGGACAGGGAGCGGAGTTTGTATCTGTGTATAGTGGAGCCACATAGAATAGTGACCCATCCTCACACCATTATCTTATGTAGCACATCAATAGGACAATTTAGCTAAATACAGATACCAAGTTCATCATTTAGTGGGGGGCCAATAAACAGATCTCTGCACAAATCAGCTGCTCACATACAAGGTCCAAGCACCTGATTGGCAGTGATTGGGTGAAATCAGTCCCAGATCCTTTGAAGCAGGGGTAAAGGAAAAGTGCCATGGGAGCAGGGTTGTCAGATTGGCTGTTACAAGCCAAATTGGGCTACTAATTTAAAGCCCAGGCAGGTTTTTAAAGTATAAACTAGCCAAGGTACAGATTTGGGCTACTTTTTGGGCATTTGGCTAGTTTGTACTTTGGAAAAAAGCCAAAGTTTTTTTTTTTTTTGCCCTAATGTGCCAAGCATGCATCTCCCAATGCATGTTGGGTAATTTAGTTTGTCAAGCTTAATGCAAGACTACAATACCCAGCATGCAATGGAACTGACTTGTGTAGAAGTCGGGAGTTACCAGATCTTGCGCACTGTACCCCAGTCTCCAGTCCCTCTCGCATTTTCTGGTGACTTTCCGCAATTTCAGACAATTTTGGGGCAAAGATCTACTTGGCCACCAAAATGTCTAGAGGTTGACCTGTTTTACGAATATTTATTGAAATTGTATATATATCAGGGCCTTATGGGGCCCTCTATACCTCCTGGACCCCCCTCTGTAGTTACCCCCCTGGTGATGGGCAAATCTGTCCCATTTTACTTCATGGACAAATTAGCGAAACTGCGAAAATTTAAAGAAGCCATATTTTCACTTATATTATTATTTTTTTTTAAAAACGTTTTTTTCACTGCACATTTTGTGCTATTTTTTGGCTACTTTTGAAATGCCTCTTGGCTCGTCTTGGGCTGGTTTTGAAATGAACATCTGGCAGGTAGAGAGGTGCTGAACCAGTGCTGGATGGATACAGGCACAAGTCAGGTCTATGTACAAACACCCAGGAGTCTGGAAGGCAGAGGGTACAATAAGTCGGAACTAGTGGTTTAAAACTTAACTACACCCTCTTCCTGCCAGTGCACCTGCAGTAAATGTGACGACTCATGAGCAGCACAGACAGGGCACACAATTATAAACACTTGTTTATTTGCAATTCTCTTGCGATGTTCATAGGCCACTTGAGCATGTTCTGTTTATAATATGATGGTAGTTATATCCAGGGGGGAGAGAGGAAGGGGTTAATATAGTAGAAACGTTGGAATGTCTCATTACTAGAGAGGAGACAAACTTGCAGCACAAATGAAACATGTATTTTGATGTGCGTGTCTCTTTAATGCCACTTGACCCCACATTCCTAGTGCGGGAAAAAAAAAAAAAAGAATCCAAATACAACCCAAAAAAGGAAAAGTCGCTGTCATGGTTTTGTCCATGGGAAACTGTAGAGAGAATGGTGAGAATAAACATCTGGCTGAACCAAACTGAATTAAAGAATAAGTGTCCCTGCCCGTGTGATGCCCAGATGGAGGCACAGACTGGTTCCATGTGAAAGTGAATCCAACATACGGGCATCACTCTGGCACTGAAACGATCAAATGAGAAACGAGCGCAGGAAATGCTTGGCCGACCCCCTGGCACCGACCTGTACAGCTCTGTTATGGAAACTGACAGTGGTTATGCGACAGCTTCATCCAAACAATCCACTCAATCTAAGCAGATGTTTATTCTGGGGGAGACATCTCACTGCCGAGGGGGGAGACCTCTCACTGCCGAGGGGGGAGACATCGCACTGCCGAGGGGGCAGACATCGCACTGCCGAGGGGGCAGACATCGCACTGCCGAGGGGGCAGACATCGCACTGCAGAGGGGGGGAGACATCGTACTGCAGAGACTGCCCCATGCAAAAGTACCTCTCCACTAGGGTGAATTACTACCTGGTTGTGCACTCACTTCTTTTACCACCTGTCTTTAGTTAGCAGCATACATCTGAGATGTGTAGTTGCACGTACACTGAAAAAAGCACCACTTTTCTTTTTTTCTACTTTATCTTCCCTATAAAGAGTATGAAGGCATCTGTGGGTTTCTCTGCTGCAGGTGGGTAAGGTGCCAAAACACAGAAATAGTGAAGTCACTTACCGGGCACTGAATGTTTCCATCTACGTGGTCAACGCTTCCCCTGGAGAGCCGCACGTCTGGCTTCTGAAACAGAAACAAGGGAGAATTGGATTTATATATAAAAACAGAAGGTGTGAGGCACAACACAAAAGTCCTGCTGATAAGTAGAATTGATGCGACTCCCGGGCAGTAAATGAAAGGAGCGGCCGTACCCTTGTCCCTGCGCAGCAGCAGAAAAACTGCATTTTGAAGAGAAAGAGCAGAATTGTGTGCGACAAGCCCCGGGCAGATCTGCTCCTCGCATGGATGGAGAAAAAGCAGCATTAATTCCCTTCCTGTTAGAGGAAGACTTATATTCACTTGGCTTGGCCGAATGCAAGGAATGGAACAGCAGCCAATGACTGGATCTCTTTAACCTCGCGCACGCTGGGGGCTTCAGGAAGGAGTTGGACACGCACTGAGCTGAGCGCAGAGAATAAAAATCAAGTTTTGTGCTGTTATTGAATGCTCAGCAAGTCCAGCCAGCAGCAGCGGCAGAAGATTATCAGTAGGCAGTTGGGTGCTTTGTGCTAATGTGGGTGCTAAATGCATTGGCTGTACCCTCAGTACCACCCACAGGAGGCGTGACCCACATACACACAAGTGCAGAGACGACACAGGCTTGTGGTTCTACTCACAGGAAGTGCACACTGTTGTATGGACTACAACTTTCTACTTAATCCTGCCTGCTATTTCTTGGGGACCTGTACTAATCAACATGGGGGTCCCACAGGTCAGACATTTCTGTTCTGATGAGCTGCATTATATAATGTAAGGGCCCCGCATGCAGGACAAAGGAATTAGAGCAAAGTATGGAGCCCGGCTGAGAACAATCAGGGAGAGGATCAGGTAGAGAAAGGAATGAACTTGATGTGGGTTTATCAGCCTGTGCCACTGTTTTCAGTTTATATTACATTTCAATGGAGGAAAAATCCTATTACCAAAAATCTCTCCTCCTTTTCCAGCCAGCGCTGATCTTCTTCCATTTCTTGCTGCTGCCTTATTAGTCTTTCCTCCATTAAATGGGTCGGTAGAACCTGGGCCAAACTCCTCATGTCCATGGGCCCAGAATCCTAGGAATGAAAAACACTGTTTAGCACAGTGCTCCCTTTTTTTTATAGTGCCCCCCCCAGCCTAAGGCCAAGTAAACCCTTCCCACGCACATGTGCTAAACAATGTCAGTGGATAATGTCAAGTGTATCTGCCAATGGCGAGTCACTGACCCTGGAGCACTAACAGCTCCATGTGATGCAGACTGTTGGCAAGCAGCCTAGCCGATTGGCACTAAGCTAATTGAAGCTCTTCTCAAATGGGGAGCAGTTAAAATAAGTGAATTAATGAAGACGTGGGGGAAGAAAATATGAGCCGGACGCATCACTTCCTGATATGTAAAACAGGAAGCTGCTCCTAGCCCCGCCACAACATTACAATGAGTGGTTAAATTATAAATATCAGTCTGTCCGGGACAAAAATCTATTTATGTATAACCTGATATAATACACAAAAGCCATGAATATCTTGTCAATGACTCACTGAAACTTGTGTATTATAATAAATAAAGTACCCCCAGTTGTAAAATATGAGGATATTAGAAGTTACCTCGGAGTTCCATGACCTGTATAAAAACACTCAGCCTTCGGCCTTTTGTTTTTATATGGTCATGAAACTCCTCAGTAACTTATAATATCCTTATATTTTACAAGAGGGGGTACTTTATTCATTAATGAGAGTCCGTGACATTTCGGTGGTGGCAAATCTTTTGGCGAAACGAAACAGGTCAAATTCGTCCACCCCTAGTCAACGGTTATAATCGGAGCTTTGTGATGTAATTTTTGTCACTGTTGTAAAATATAAGGATATTTGAAGTCACCTCCGGGTTTCATGTAGGGATGTACTGAATCCAGGATTCGGCCTTTTTCAGCAGGATTCAGATTCGGCCGAATTCTTCTACCCGGCAGAACTGAATCCAAATCCAGGAAGGGAAATCGAGGGACTTTTTGTGACTAAACAAGGAAGTAAAGAATGTTTTCCCCGTCCCACCCCTAATTTGCATATGCAAATTAGGATTTGGTTCAGTATTCGGTCAAATCTTTCACAAAAGATTTGGGGGTTTGGCCGAATCCAAAATAGTGGATTCGGTGCATCCCTAGTTCCATGACCTGTATAAAAACACTAAGCCTATATATATATATATATAAAAAAATAAACGGTGCTTAGTGATGTCATCAGTTATAATCAGAGCTTAGTGACGCCTTTGTTGCATGACTCACTGAAACTAGTCTATCATAATAAAGTACCCCCTGTTGCAAAATATAAGGATATTTGAAGTCACCTCCTAGTTCCATGTAGGGATGCACCGAATCCAGGATTCGGTTTGGGATTTGGTCTTTTTCAGCAGGATTCAGATACGGCCCAATACTTCTGCCCGGCAGAACAGAATACAAATCCGGGGAGGAAAATCGCGGGACTTTTTGTCACAAAACAAGGAAGTAAAGAATGTTTTCCCCTACCCACCCCTAATTTGCATATGCAAATTGGGATTTGGTGATTAGTATTTGGCCCGGATCTTTCACAAAGGATTCGGTGGTTCGGCCAAATCCAAAATAGTGGCTTCGGTGCATCCCTAGTTCTATGACCTGTAAAAAAACACTAACCCTATGGTCATGGAACTCCTCAGTAACTTATAATATCCTTATACTTTACAAGTGGAGGTACTTTATTTACTATATAATACTGATGCAACTTGCTGGGGGCAGACAGCCCTCCCATTGGCCAGCAGCCCCCCATCGGCCCTGTATTGTCTGCCTCAGGTGACTAACCACATCCTGCACAACACGGGCAGGAAAGAAAGACAATGTCTGACAGCTAAACGGTTTCTCCGTGACTTTCTCTGTATGTGATGTGAGGAATCTGGTGAGAGCAGCATCCGTGCGCAAGGCGTTACCTCCATACTGGGCTGCCACATGTTTATATCAGGTGTCCGATGGTTCCAGGAATCCATGTGATCTAGAACGGATGCCTGACCTGGATACATGTTTCCTGACATGGAGGGAATCCCATGGGCAACGGAAAAACCAGAAACCTAGAAGAGGAGAGAGGGAATACGCAGCATGAATCTGGCGCAGGGGATACAAACTCCTTATACAGAAATAGCTAAATACATCGCCTGGAAGTGAGAAGCACATGGAACCCGAGATACCAGAACTTCCTCCTGGGAGAGGCACAGAATGACACAGCACAGCCATATATATATAAATATTAGCCTAACCACAGATAAATACAATTCTTTATATACGTTTATTACACAAGAGAGCTCGTGCAGCCCTCCAGCTGTTTTAACATACAGTATTCCTACAAACAAAGGCTGGTTCTGGTTGCTACATGTACCATACAGGTTATAAATATCCCACTGGTTTATAAGGTCGGTACCTTCTCATTTGTGTGTTTTATTTTTCACTTCTCTCTTACAATTTCTATTGCAGCCTCTTCCTCATCTGTGGGGAAGCTTGTGTGTGAACATATCTGCTTGCTCTTCCCCTGCTAAATACATCAGTCCTGAGCTTCTCTGCTGAAAGGGAATTTTGTATGGCCTTTAGGGACCAATAGTAGTGGTGCATATAGAGTTAAGGTGTAGTGGTACAGAGGTAGCTGAGGATGATGGCAGAAGGGCTATCAGTGCAGATTAAAAAGAGCCCCTCTGAGATGACCCCATTTATTGCAGTGTCTGGGTCCAAGGTAGCTCAGCATGTCTATGATACTTTGCAGGAGTCTATACTCATTGCAGAAATACCAATACCTCATTAATGGAGCCTAACATTCTTCTAAGCAAATATAAACTGTAATGGGTGTCTTGGGGCATCTATTTATCAAACACAAACTGTGTACTTAGGGGTGCTCATTAGCTTTGCCTTTATTTATAAACTTTCTGGCTCTATTAAAGGAGAAGTTGTTCTATTGAGAGGAGGGAGCTGCCAGTTGGAAATGCCAGTGACGCATCTACTGACACAGACATGATAGGAAGTCTTTATCTGTCTATAAGAGACCAGAAGATATTTCCTCTTGCCGTCGCTTATAACTGTCACCCGCACTGCATTAAAGAGACAGCAATAGTGACCCAATAAGATCAGGCATACCTGATAGTGACTGGGTTTACTTGGCAGCGATTGGGCTAACCTGGCAGTGATTGCGTTTACCTGGCAGCGATTGCGTTTACCTGGTCGCGATTGCGTTTACCTGGTCGCGATTGCGTTTACCTGGTCGCGATTGGGCTCATCTGGTAGCGATTGGGCCAATGTGGTAGCGATTGGGCCAAACCTGGGAGTGATTGGGCCTAACCTGGGAGTGATTGGGCCTACCTGGGAGTGATTGGGCTTACCTGGTAGTGACTGGGTTTACCTGGTAGCGATCGGGCTTACCTGGTAGCGATTGGGCTTACCTGGTAGCGATTGGGCTTACCTGGTAGTAACTGGGTTTATCTGGTAGTGACTGGGCATACCTGGTAGTGATTGGGTTTATTTGGTGGGTTTATCTGGTAGGCTTACCTGGTAGTGATTGGGCTGCATCATATGTTGAGGACTGGGGAAAAATCCTTCGCTGGACCTTGGGCTGGGGTAACCAGGTCTGCTGGGCTGAATGAAACAGAAGAAAAGATGATGAAGTCAATATTTATACAGTATATATGTGTAACGTGAGTAGCCCCCCTACGGCTGTCTGTGTGGCTCCCGGTGACTGGCAATAACAGCAGCAGTTGGCAGGACAGGTGGCCGGAGTGTAAGTGCTGAGACACAGGGAAGTGTCTTACCCACAAGGGAGAAAGTCAATAAACAGCATGTGGCCTCCCCAGTAATGAGTCGCTTGCAGCTGTGCAGTGAAGCCCTGGGCCACTACCAATGTCTGCTGAAAGCAAGGAGGTGCCACCTGCAGCCTCAGAGCCTGGCACTGCCCGCCGGCACAAACAGACTGAATGTACAACTATTATATATGTGTGTGTGTATATAAAGCTCTAGCCACATCTAAAGCAGGGACCTTCAATCTGGTGTTAAGGGAGGATGCTGGGAGTTGTAGTTTACCAACAGCTTGAACAGCCCTTCTCAGCCATACAGAGTATGAAAGAATTTCTATTGAAAGAGACAGGACGGCAGGAATAGAACAGTATGAAAAGGTAAGTACTGCACAGTTTAGTAGCCGCCAGTCACTGACCTTTGGGGGGGCCTCATCAGATCCTCCTGAATCCCAGGACACGGTCACCTGCCGGCGGGATTCCATCCTCATCCGCTCCTCCTGCTGCAACTTCTCCTCTTCCAGTATAGTACTAGAGGACAGACACAGGGACACTGAGTGACCAACTCCCAGGACCTTACTAAACATGGACAACTATGGGTGGGATCAATCCCTGCACCTGTCACCCACTCATAAACCCCACATTTTGCCCAGTGGAACTACACAGCGACGCTCAAACTCTGCACCATAGTAACACTTCAACATACACCATGTTGCAAAGCAGGGATTGTAGCACAACCACGGTTATTGTGATATCATTAAGCAATGTATGGATAGAAGCACAGCTATGGTTATTGTGATATCATTAAGCAAAGCAGGGAAAGAATCAAAGCTACGAATATTGTGATATCATTAAGCAATGCAGGGATAGAAGCACAGCTACGATTATTGTGATATCATTAAGCAATGTAGGGATAGAAGCACAGCTACAGTTATTGTGATATCATTAAGCAATGTAGGGATAGAAGCACAGCTATGTTAATTGTGATATCAATAAGCAATGCAGAAATAGAAGCACAGCTATAGTTATTGTGATATCATTAAGCAATGTAGGGATAGATGCACAGCTATGGTTATTGTGATATCTTTAAGCAATGCAGAAATATAAGCACAGCTATGGCTATTGTGATATCATTAAGCAATGCAGGGATAGAAGCATAGCTACATTTATTGTGATATCATTAAGTAATGCAGAGATAGCAGCACCACTATGGTTAGTGATATCATTAAGCAATGCAGAGATAGAAGCACAGCTACATTTATTGTGATATCATTAAGCAATGCAGGAATAGTAGCACTGCTATGGTTATTGTGATATCATTAAGCAATGCAGGGATAGAAGCACAGCTACATTTATTGTGATATCATTAAGCAATGCAGGGATAGAAGCACAGCTACAGTTATTGTGATATAATTTATTAAAGCAGGCACAGGCACATTGGCATTCATTGCGAAATCATTCAACAGTGCAGCGACAGACTGCAATATCTGCAACATCAGCAGCATATTAAATATTACAATTATTATGAGAAGCAACCAGTTACTAGCATGCATCAATGCCAATCCACCATCTGAATTAAATCCATAACGTGGCACAACCAGCCAATAATAAACAGGAATACACATTCACGCACAATCCATGAGAAATCAGCAGAGTTGGAAGCAGAAGGGAAATACCTGTTTCTCCTGCCAGCATGAAATAAGTGCAAGAAGTGGGCAAGAAGCGTATGGAGCAAGGGAGCCTGTGTATTGCTCACATATCTGACTGGAACCCTTCTGAGCCCTGAATGTGTCTATGTGCAACTAATGATCTCCCCTCACAGCCGCCGCCGCCTCCCCGTTCTGCTATGTGGATTGTTATTGTTGGATGTCTGCCACCATGAAAGCTCTCTATGCCTGGAATCTACAGCCTCTCCGACTGTCTGGGCTTCTAGTTCAGCACAACTGCAAGTGCCACCTTGTCGGCTGTGTCTGGGGATCAGCTCCGCCAGTTGGTAGTATCATGGCTCCCTGGGATTCATTGTATTCCTACAGAGATGAATAATCCATCCCACAAGCCTCACACACAGGAAGCCACTGCAGAACCTCATCTCGCTGCCACTTCCCCGGCTCTTCCCCATTCTACTAACTGTCAGCCCAGGATAGGGCAAAATAACCTCCCCGGTGAACACTACTATCTCCATACAGTCTATAAGCAATGGATGATTGGGATTCCATTACGGAAAAAGAGAAAAGACACCAAGGCATGATGTTTCTAGCTGGCAGTTAGCAGGTTAATTTAAAGGGATTCTGTCATGATTTGTATGATGTTCTTTTTATTTCTAAATTACACTGCAAATAATTCACTGTACAATATAAAATGTCACTCCTGAAGCAGCAAGTGTATTTAGTTGTAATATTGGTGTGTAGGTGCATCTCAGCTCATTTTGCCTGGTCATGTGATTTCAGAAAGAGCCAGCACTTTAGGATAGAACTGCTTTCTGGCAGGCTGTTGTTTCTCCTACTCAATGTAACTGAATGTGTCTCAGTGGGACCTGGATTTTACTATTGAGTGTTGTTCTTAGATCTACCAGGCAGCTGTTATCTTGTGTTAGGGTAAGGTCAAAAGGGTAGATTCAGTTGCCCGGGGGCTAATCGCCTCTTCTTCTGGGCGACAATCTCCCTGAACTGCTTTCCCCTGCCTTCCCGCCGCTATAATGTAAAATCGCCAGCGGGATGGCACTCGCTGTGCTTCGTTTTCCGAAGTCGCCCGAAGTTTCCTCGTCAATATATATATATATATATATATATATATATATGTAACGCAAAGCAGTTCGAGGAGATTGTCGCCCAGAAGAAGAGGCGATTAGTCGCCGGGTGTCTAAATCTCCCTGTGTGACCTTACTGACTCCGGCCGGCTAGAATGTAAATCGCCGGCATGATGGCACTCGGAGCGCTACATTTTCCAAAGTCGCCCTAAGTACGGCAGGAGGCAGTTCAGGGAGATTTGTCGCCTGGAAACTAATCTCCCCAAATCTGAGCATGTGCCCTGACCCTAAGTCTACTAGAAAATCATATAAACATGAAATAAACCCAATTGGCTGGTTTTGCTTCCAATAAGGATTAATTATATCTTAGTTGGGATCAAGTACAAGTTACTGTTTTATTATTACACAGAAAAAGGAAATCCAATAAAACCACAAAATTTAAATGCTTTTTTTCTACTAGAAAATCATGTAAACATGAAATAAACCCAATAGGCTGGTTTTGCTTCCAATAAGGATTAATTATATCTTAGTTGGGATCAAGTACAAGCGACTGTTTTATTATTACACAGAAAAAGGAAATCATTTTTAATCATTTAGATTATTTCGATAAAATGGAGTCTATGGGAGACGGCCTTTCCAAAATTCTGAGCTTTCTGGATAACGGGTTTCCGGATATTTGATAGAATACCTACATATGTTTATAGTACAGAAGGGCCATGAATAACCTGTAAATTATATCCTTATATAAACGGTGCTTAGTGATGACATCAGATTTAATCTGAGCCTAGTGATGTCATCAGATATAATCGTAGTTTAGTGATGTCATCAGATATAATCGAAGCTTAGTGATGTCATTTCTGTCACATGACTCACTGAAACTTGTGTATTATAATAAAGTAACCTGGGAGTTCCATGACCTGTATAAAACACTCGGTTGTGCTTTTATATAGTCACAGAACTCCTTGGTAACTTTTAAAATCCTTATATTTTACAAGAGGGGGTACTTTAATTACTATATATACAGTATACATTGATATATAAATACACACACACAATGGGAAGTCTGTATCAGAAGGGGGAGCGCAAGGCCGGCCTCTCCAGCTGTTCTACAAGTCAGAGGGGCAGCAGAGAATGTCGAGGGGGCAACGAGTCACATTGTGGCATATTTTCCCAAACAAGAGTATTTTTAGAGAGCAGAAGACATAGTTTTCATATGAACTGTTCCCTGGCAGCCGATACAAAGAGACGTCCCAGAAATCCTTGCCGGTGGAATCTAATGGCAGCTCTCAGAGAGAGGAATAAAATACAGAAATGGGAATATGAAGCCAATATTAACAACATATAGATAAATACAGTAATGCCGGGAATACGTGTCACTTCCTGTGCCTCCTGTTCTTCCTTCCCCAACATTCCTGTGCCTCTATAGATAGGATTCTGCTTATCCCTGCAGCTCAGCATTCTATCCCTCACACCATCCTATCAATTACCCACTGCACTTCTGCCCAGCTTGAGCCTCCACATTAATGTAAATATTACTATAAGAGGGAGTTGTCTATAGGGTAAAGTCAAATATTGTCCTCCTAAATTCCTTATAGGTCAGGATAGCATTCCTTTTATAGGGGACTATACAATCACATTTTAAGATTCCACTGTACTAAGCACAATTCAGCAGGAACAGTCCATAACTTTGCTCAGTCTGTACAGAGAGATCCCATAAAACTATGGCAGCATAGGTATTCCCTGTACTAAGCACAATTCAGCAGGAACAGTCCATAACTTTGCTCAGTCTGTACAGAGAGATCCCATAAAACTATGGCAGCATAGGTATTCCCTGTACTAAGCACAATTCAGCAGGAACAGTCCCTAAGTTTGCTCATAGTCTGTACTGAGAGATCCCATAAAACTATGGCAGCATAGGTATTCCTCTGTACTAAGCACAATTCAGCAGGAACAGTCCCCTAAGTTTGCTCATAGTCTGTACAGAGAGATACCATAAAACTATGGCAGCATAGGTATTCCCTGTACTAAGCACAATTCAGCAGGAACAGTCGCTAAGTTTGCTCATAGTCTGTACAGAGAGATCCCATAAAACTATGGCAGCATAGGTATTCCCCTGTACTAAGCACAATTCAGCAGGAACAGTCCCTAAGTTTGCTCATAGTCTGTACAGAGAGATCCCATAAAACTATGGCAGCATAGGTATTCCCCTGTACTAAGCACAATTCAGCAGGAACAGTCCCTAAGTTTGCTCATAGTCTGTACAGAGAGATCCCATAAAACTATGGCAGCATAGGTATTCCCTGTACTAAGCACAATTCAGCAGGAACAGTCCCCTAAGTTTGCTCATAGTCTGTACAGAGAGATCCCATAAAACTATGGCAGCATAGGTATTCCCCTGTACTAAGCACAATTCAGCAGGAACAGTCCCTAAGTTTGCTCATAGTCTGTACAGAGAGATCCCATAAAACTATGGCAGCATAGGTATTCCCCTGTACTAAGCACAATTCAGCAGGAACAGTCCCCTAAGTTTGCTCATAGTCTGTACATAATGACTTTTTATTTTTTAATTATTAATTCAGCTATTGACAAAGACACAGGACATGGGGATACTCAGGGTGAGATATTGGGGTACAGGCATCTTCTGTGAATCTTGTATAAAGGGTAAGTGGAAAGTCTGGTGTGGGTGAGACATGAGGGCACATGCCCGGCTCAGACAAAGGAATCAATAGGAAAGAGCAGAGGAACTAGAAGATAATGGATCTCTCTGCCAATGGGTTGGGCCAGTCCCCTTTCCACTGGGATTTTGGCATTACAGACAAAGGGCCCATTTATAGCAGCACATAGTCACTGGCACAAGATTGGGCCCCTGAGGCATCACAAGAAAGGGACACTGGTGGGACAGACAGACAGACACACGCTTGATACAAGCACTAGGGATCGGGGGGGGGGGGGTAAGTGGAAAAAGCGATACAAGGAATGTTCTTGATCAGGACAAGTACAAGTCCCGCCCAGCTCGCTTTTCATTAGTCGCTAATTAGACCAATAGGGCAGATCTTCTCCTAAGGGCGGAGCCTAGATATCTGTATTGCCTGGAGCTAATATTAATAATAGGACTTTCATAGATTATCCTTTAATGCAGTTTATGAAATAAAATCACGATCCGTCTCTATGCAGGGAAGCACAATACATCGACATTTACACACACACTGGCACTATGCACATTTTATATTACCCAATTACCCACAATACATCATTCCTTCCCAGAATGCTGTTTGCAGCATCTTTCCCTTCCCTTCGGCACCACTTGTTCTGACTCATGAAACAGCATAAGAGAAATCCAGCCAAGACTCAACTTCCCACAACGCTTTGGGCAATTCTTCACAGGTCTGCTTTATCAGCTGGCTTCTGTATATTGTTTCAACAGTCAGAACCAACAGTGCAAAGAACAGAATGAGAGTCACAGCTTTCAATAGCAATTACATTTATACGCATATGGCAGCCCCAAAAGTGAAATATAAACACTATAAACAAGTTTCATGAATTTGAAACAACATTGCCACCTGCTGGTCATTTCAGTTAGCTAAACAAAGTAGGTAGAAAATGAAGTTAGAGAGAATAGATTCTTGCAACATTTCTCTGCTTACAACTAACCAGAGAAACCTCTCCTGACTCTTCTCAAACAACAAGACTTTCCTAGTCTCACTAATATAATATTCTGCCGACTGGGAGGTTTGTGTGTCACCCGGGAACAGTTGCAGTAGAATTGACTTTAGTAAAACTACAGAAGGGGGAGCTACTGCGACCGTTTGCTGGTGGGAAGGAATACGGAGCTGCTATGAGACTGGGAAAACCCCATAAATTACAAAAAATAAAAGAAAAATCAAGTAAGTTCCCTTTTAATTCCATTCCCCCAGCCAATTAATAGGAAACAAACCACTCTTCATCAATTCTCTTAATAGTGACATTTTATTAGACTTCAAGCCACCATATTGCTTTCCTGCTACAGAAACACTACAACACTGCCTCTAGTGGCCATAAAGTGACGGTGCAGTTTATAGAGAATTTATCTGCCTAGACGAGTGCCTCTGTATCTCTTATACAATCAGGTGTTTCTAACCTGTCACCCTCTAACTGTGGATAAAATAACTGGCAGCCCCCCTGAAAGAACAGGCAGCCCCCCTGAAAGAACAGGCAGCACCCCTGAAAAACAAAAGGCAGCACCCCTGAAATAAAAGGCAGCACCCTTGAAAAAACGGGCAGCACCTCTGAAAATACGGGCAGCACCCCTGAAAATACGGGCAGCACCCCTGAAAATACGGGCAGCACCCCTGAAAATACGGGCAGCACCCCTGAAAATACGGGCAGCACCCCTGAAAATACGGGCAGCCCCCCTGAAAATACGGGCAGCCCCCCTGAAAATACTGGCAGCCCCCCTGAACAGTCTGCCAGCATTTTGGGGTGTCAAAAGTAGTTATTCAACAGCTGGAGGGCAGCATCTTGGACAACTCTGATGTATAAACAGAAAAAACTCTAAATATTTATACACAATAATTGTCTTTTGTAGCTTTCTCAGTCCATGGGTTATACAATCAATATGGCAGCTTTCACTAGCACAGCAGACATACATACAAATACATGGTGGTGCTCATGGTCACACCCTCATACTGTATTTAAGCAAACATTTAAAGATGCAACATAAACGGATTATTAGTGTCAGACTGAGACAAGAGAGGTTCCCAGGGGCCCCTACCTGAGTTGTGCTTTGAGTTCAGTAAACCGCGGTCTCCTGCTGGGGTCGTAGGCCCAGCACTTAGTCATAAGGCTGTACAGAGTAGGCGGGCAGTTGGGGGGCATCGGCAAGCGCTCGCCATTCTCAATTCGACCAATCACATCGTTGTTCTTTACCCCTTGGAAAGGCTTAACTCCATACATTAATATTTCCCACATGCACACACCTGGAAAAGCAAAAACAGGAGCAATTATTTCATAGGCAATTAAAAGGGTACCAGTCTAATAATGAAGAGGTCTTCTAATATCCTTATCATTTACAGTAGGGGGTACATTATCCCTTATAATACATGAATGATACTCAGCGTTCCCTGTATAACTCAGCCTGTAGCCTTGTGCCTTTATATGACCACAGAACAACCCCTCAGTGACTTCTAATATCCTTATCATTTACAGTAGGGGGTACATTATCCCTTATAATACATGAGTTATACTCAGAGTTCCCTGTATATCTCAGCCTGTAGCCTTGTGCCTTTATATGGTCACAGAACAACCCCTCAGTAAATTCTAATATCCTTATAACTTTTTCTATAAAGTACCACTTGCAGATCAGTTATAGCCAAAGGACAGTACACCCCATTTTTAACACAAATGCAAGGAATAGGGCTTGTGCTGAAGACTCTTTCTGTCTAATGATTTATTTAGCAAATATCTAAGGTTTTTTTTCTTATTTCTTGCACTAAACATGGGAAAATCTTAAATTTAAAGTATTTATGCTACTTCCTGATCTCTTACATGTAAGACTATCAGCAGTACACTGAGAAGCCTCTGTATAAGGAGCAGCTTCTTATCTGAAAACCTGACAAAGGCTGCAGATGGGGGAAGGGAGGAGTTAGCTTATACAGAGGTGTCTCATTAGATTTCTGGTTTGTTTTGATTGTGCCTGTATGAACAGAAAGAACATGACATGATTTTTAATTTTAGATTCTCACCTGTTTTGCTCATGAAATACCAAAAACCAAGACAAAAGTCCTATTGAAACAATAGGCAAATAGCAAGTCCAGCACAAGCCCTATTCAATCAGCCCATGTTGAACAAAAAGGTATTCTGCCCCTTTAATGAAGCAAAGCAACTACAGTTGTGCCATTATATTTCTGTATTTCCTTTTTAACACAACTAATATTCCCCACATTTCTCCTTAAAAGGAAATCCATGCTAATTCCAACAAAACAAACATTAAATAAACCAGAAATGTGATTTTTGTAATGAAATAATTGAATCCTGGCATAGTTGTTGTTTATGCGAAAATTAATTGGGTTCATCCGCTCTCAGATGATCCAGTGTTTGCCCAGTGCCACATTATATTGTGTAACAAACTGAATGGGGTAGGGGGTAGGGTTCTTTCCTTCTATTGTGTACTCAGGGGCTTCTGTATCAGACTTCCTGTTTTCAGCTTAAACCTCCAGGGCTAGGGCTTGAGCATGCTCAGTTTGTTCCTCTCTCCCTCCCTGCTGTAATCTGAGCCCCGAACTATAAGCGAGCAGGGAAAGACTCAGGCAGGAAGTGATATCACACCAAGCTAATATGGCAGCTGCTATCCTAAACAAACAGAGAGAGCTTCTAGAGCTTTTTACTCTAAGGTAAAACATTTTACAGAATAAATATAGCATTCTAGCTTGCATTATTGCAGCTAATCTATTAGCAATCAAATGCCTCCGTAGCTTTCCTTCTCCTTTAAACCAAATTCTTTTCAGGATTGGGGACACATGTCCCTGAACCCCTGTAAAAAAACCTATTGGGGCTAATGATGATGCTACATTGATACAGCCAATGATTTCCTTCAGCTGAGTATTTGTTACAGCTGCACTGCTGGTTCTGACTGACACAGAGATCAGCGCACATTCCTTATGTGACATAAAACTTCTCACCTCTATCTGTGACACTTCACATGTAAAGAACAAGCCTGATACACCAGACCCAGTGCTTGTTGTGTGTTCATCTCTCTGTCTCACTTGTATCAAAGCAAAGGCTGCAGTGTAACAAAGTGACAATATGTGTCAAACTGTGACTTATCTTGTGTCTGTCACAGCCAGAAATACCCCTGAGCTTTTGTATCCCGGGAGGATGTGACACTCACAGATGGAAGGAATGTATTGTGATATCAGTTACTGACAGCAGAGAGTGCAAATACTACTACTACTACTACGGCACTTATGCCTTACTATTACCCCTACTTTGTTTTAAACAGGATCCAGGCTTTATGATGCAGGGATACCACAAACCTACATAAAGGGGTTTTTAGAAATAAAGCTAAGTACTGAAACCTCAACTCACAAATATATCCCTATTGTTGTACATTTCCTTTTTGGGCAACTTACATTTGTAGCACCGACTCCCGTCCCAGAGACTATTATCCACTGTTACTATAGACACCATCTCTCCCTACTATACCTGCCATCCCACAGTCACACTCCCTTCCCAGAGACTATTATCCACTGTTACTATAGACACCATCTCTCCCTACTATACCTGCCATCCCACAGCCACACTCCCTTCCCAGAGACTATTATCCACTGTTACTATAGACACCATCTCTCCCTACTATACCTGCTATCCCACAGTCACACTCCCTTCCCAGAGACTATTATCCACTGTTACTATAGGCACCATCTCTCCCTACTATACCTGCTATCCCACAGTCACACTCCCTTCCCAGAGACTATTATCCACTGTTACTATAGGCACCATCTCTCCCTACTATACCTGCTATCTCATAGTCACACTCCCTTCCCAGAGACTATTATCCACTGTTACTATAGGCACCATCTCTCCCTACTATACCTGCTATCCCACAGTCACACTCCCTTCCCAGAGACTATTATCCACTGTTACTCTAGGTACCATCTCTCCCTACTATACCTGCTATCCCACAGTCACACTCCCTTCCCAGAGACTATTATCCCACTGTTACTATAGACACATCTCTCCCTACTATACCTGCTATCCCACAGTCACAATCCCTTCCCAGAGACTATTATCCCACTGTTACTATAGGCACCATCTCTCCCTACTATACCTGCTATCCCACAGTCACAATCCCTTCCCAGAGACTATTATCCCACTGTTACTATAGACACCATCTCTCCCTACTATACCTGCTATCCGACAGTCACAATCCCTTCCCAGAGACTATTATCCCACTGTTACTATAGGCACCATCTCTCCCTACTATACCTGCTATCCTACAGTCACACTCCCTTCCCAGAGACTATTATCCCACTGTTACTATAGGCACCATCTCTCCCTACTATACCTGCTATCCCACAGTCACACTCCTTTCCCAGAGACTATTATCCCACTGTTACTATAGGCACCATCTCTCCCTACTATACCTGCTATCCCACAGTCACACTCCCTTCCCAGAGACTATTATCCCACTGTTACTATAGGCACCATCTCTCCCTACTATACCTGCTATCCTAAAGTCACACTCCCTTCCCAGAGACTATTATCCCACTGTTACTATAGGCACCATCTCTCCCTACTATACCTGCTATCCCACAGTCACACTCCTTTCCCAGTGACTATTATCCCACTGTTACTATAGGCACCATCTCTCCCTACTATACCTGCTATCCCACAGTCACAATCCCTTCCCAGAGACTATTATCCACTGTTACTATAGGCACCATCTCTCCCTACTATACCTGCTATCCCACAGTCACACTCCCTTCCCAGAGACTATTATCCCACTGTTACTATAGGCACCATCTCTCCCTACTATACCTGCTATCCCACAGTCACACTCCCTTCCCAGAGACTATTATCCCACTGTTACTATAGGCACCATCTCTCCCTACTATACCTGCTATCCCACAGTCACACTCCCTTCCCAGAGACTATTATCCCACTGTTACTATAGGCACCATCTCTCCCTACTATACCTGCTATCCCACAGTCACACTCCCTTCCCAGAGACTATTATCCACTGTTACTATAGGCACCATCTCTCCCTACTATACCTGCTATCCCACAGTCACACTCCCTTCCCAGAGACTATTATCCCACTGTTACTATAGGCACCATCTCTCCCTACTATACCTGCTATCCCACAGTCACACTCCCTTCCCAGAGACTATTATCCCACTGTTACTATAGGCACCATCTCTCCCTACTATACCTGCTATCCCACAGTCACACTCCCTTCCCAGAGACTATTATCCACTGTTACTATAGACACCATCTCTCCCTACTATACCTGCTATCCGACAGTCACAATCCCTTCCCAGAGACTATTATCCCACTGTTACTATAGGCACCATCTCTCCCTACTATACCTGCTATCCCACAGTCACACTCCCTTCCCAGAGACTATTATCCCACTGTTACTATAGGCACCATCTCTCCCTACTATACCTGCTATCCCACAGTCACACTCCTTTCCCAGAGACTATTATCCCACTGTTACTATAGGCACCATCTCTCCCTACTATACCTGCTATCCCACAGTCACAATCCCTTCCCAGAGACTATTATCCACTGTTACTATAGGCACCATCTCTCCCTACTATACCTGCTATCCCACAGTCACACTCCCTTCCCAGAGACTATTATCCCACTGTTACTATAGGCACCATCTCTCCCTACTATACCTGCTATGCCACAGTCACACTCCCTTCCCAGAGACTATTATCCCACTGTTACTATAGGCACCATCTCTCCCTACTATACCTGCTATCCCACAGTCACACTCCCTTCCCAGAGACTATTATCCCACTGTTACTATAGGCACCATCTCTCCCTAGTATACCTGCTATCCCACAGTCACACTCCCTTCCCAGAGACTATTATCCACTGTTACTATAGGCACCATCTCTCCCTACTATACCTGCTATCCCACAGTCACACTCCCTTCCCAGAGACTATTATCCACTGTTACTATAGACACCATCTCTCCCTACTATACCTGCTATCCCACAGTCACAGTCCCTTCCCAGAGACTATTATCCAATGTTACTATAGGCACCATCTCTCCCTACTATACCTGCTATCCCACAGTCACACTCCCTTCCCAGAGACTATTATCCACTGTTACTATAGGCACCATCTCTCCCTACTATACCTGCTATCCCACAGTCACACTCCTTTCCCAGAGACTATTATCCACTGTTACTATAGACACCATCTCTCCCTACTATACCTGCTATCCCACAGTTACACTCCTTTCCCAGAGACTATTATCCACTGTTACTATAGACACATCTCTCCCTACTATACCTGCTATCCCACAGTCACACTCCTTTCCCAGAGACTATTATCCACTGTTACTATAGGCACCATCTCTCCCTACTATACCTGCTATCCCACAGTCACAGTCCCTTCCCAGAGACTATTATCCACTGTTACTATAGGCACCATCTCTCCCTACTATACCTGCTATCCCACAGTCACACTCCTTTCCCAGAGGGTATAACCCCACTGCTACTATAAACACAGTCTTTCCCTACTATACTTGTTAAGGTCCCACACATGCTTGGTTACACCCCACCTCTAAACGATCTTTGGGCAAGTTTCCAAGTAATTATAAAGGTCAGTGTTAGTAGCGGGTGGGCAGGAGTTTCTTGGGTGGGTATATCTCCTTATGCAGAAGGCTGCAGGCACATGGAGTTGTTAAAAACTACAGAACAGACTGTTTCAGTGTCACTCCTGTGCGACCACATAATACTCTCCATATAAATAACATTCTAACCGCATGGACTTTGCACAAACACTTGGCTCATTCCTTTTGGGGAATGTACCAATATAAAACATAGGGGGAAAGAGAGCAGAGCAGAATAGGCTTAGTGTTAGCATTACTGATCTATCATATAAACCCACAGAACAATTCAGTTTTTAACCTTTTAGGGCAGCACTGCCTAAAGACCACTTACCTGTCACCTACAGCAGCAAGCAGTTTTGTTCAGGTAATAAAAACCACAAGTAACAAAACCCCAAACCAAACCCCCAAATGCCCATCATGGAATGAATCCCACCGGGGTGACATGTACTTCAGACTTACCAAACATCCACACGTCACTGGCAGAGGTAAAACGTCTAAAGTTAATGGACTCCGGTGCCATCCACTTAATGGGCAATTTACCTTTGGAAGCTGTGGAAACAACATTATGTTACATGAGATCACAGTAAATCATCATTATTAACAGCAGACTGGATTCTACAGCTTCTAATATTAGTGACAGTATCAGAATAGGTATGGTTACAAGTCCTGAAGGACTCGAGAAGCTTAGCAGCCCCAAAATGGTTGATATTGGGTCAATATTTAGAATTATATTGTACAGTACTGGTGAATATGTTGGTGCTATGTATATTAAGTATAATGATTAATCACATTCCTTTCACGTGGGATGTTACATCTGTTATTTGCAAGGTTAAAGCTGCAGAGAGAAAATACAGGTATGCGACCTGTTATCCAGAATGCTCGGGACCTGGGGTTTTCTAGATAACTGATTTTTCCCTAATTTCACACCCTAAGACTACTAAAAAATCATGTTAACATTAAATAAACCCAACAGGCTGTTTTTTTCCCCAATAAGGATCAATTATATCTTAGTTGGGATCAAGTACAAGCGACTGTTTTATTATTACAGAGAAAAATTTGGATAAAATGGAGTCTATATGAGAAGGCCTTTCTGTAATTTGGAGCTTTCTAGATAATGGGTTTCCAGATAACAGATCCCATACCTGTACTAGGAATGGCCAATGGGAAATACAATATGAATGCATCTGGGTGCTACTGACACATGAGCCACTATACCAAATAATAGAGCCAATAATAATAATAATATACATTATACCGTCTCCATTGTAACATCTTACCTTTATAATAAGTACTGTCCTCCATATATCTGGAGAGGCCAAAGTCTCCTAATTTTACACAGTCTGAGGATGAGACCAGTACATTTCTAGCAGCAATATCCCTGAAACAGAAAAGGGAACACAGATATGAATCCAGCAGATGACAATGTAGCAAAAAGAAAAAGACAGTATTGCTAAAAATCTCTGGCTGCCGATATCTACATCTCACAACGGGAAGAAGTTTAGGCTGGTAAAATATATATTGTTTTACTACAATTTTTTTTATATATCAGTCTAGGGGTCGGAGAGGCGGCTTGGTACATGTAAGTTTCTGTAAGAATAAAAATTCTTCAGTCCAGCAGGTGTCACTGTTGAGTAACATCTGTTGAGTAACATTTAAACATAAGCCTAATATTACCAAAATAGAAATTTGTGTTAACCCTTTCCCTGGCACATTTTTTCCATGTTGTTTTCAGAGAAAGCAGTGGAACAGCGTCACCTCTAGAACAGATAGAATGCCGATGTTTCCATTTCAACTAACCTAAGATGAATATAGTAATTATTCCCTATAAAATGCACCGGTGACTGGTAAGTGCTCGTACCTATGTACAAATCTTTTACTTTCCAAGTAGGCGAGTGCCGTGCTGAGCTGGTAAGAGTAGAGGATCAAGGACGCCAGATCCAGGCTGTATTTTCTGACTTGTAAAAATGATCTCAGCTTTTGGAAGAAGAAAGGAAATGGGTCAGTACAGCTACTTAATCATACAGTTCAACACATTTCCATAACAAATTCTGTCCTAATACTGTAAATACAGTAAGTTGTTTTCCCCTTCCTTAACTTAGTGTGCCCAGAACATTCCTTCTCTGTATATTTGTATTTATACATATGGGAGGAGGGAGGTGCCATATTGATTCCCTTAGACAGTACAGTATGAGGGTATAGCTTATTGTGTGCCCAGAACATTCCTTCTGTGTATATTTGTATTTATACATATGGGAGGAGGGAGGTGCCATATTGATTCCCTTAGACAGTACAGTATGAGGGTATAGCTTATTGTGTGCCCAGAACATTCCTTCTCTGTATATTTGTATTTATACATATGGGAGGAGGTGCCATATTGATTCCCTTAGAGTGTGGTCCCCAACCAGTAGCTCGTGAGCCACATGTTGCTCCCCAACCCCTTGGATGTTGCTCTCATTGGCCTCAAAGCAGGTGCTTATTTTTGAATTCCAGGCTTGGAGGCAAGTTTTGGTTGCATGAAAACCAGGTGTACTACCAAACAGAGCCTTCTGAAGGCTACCAGTCCACATAGGGACTACCAAATAGCCAATTCCAGCCCTTTGTTGGCATCCTCGGGAACTATATTCATGCTAGTGTTGCTCCCCAACCCTTTTTACATTTGAATGTGGCTCACGGGTGAAAAAGGTTGGGGATCCCTGCCTTAGACAGTACAGTATGAGGGTATAGCTTATTGTGTGCCCAGAACATTCCTTCTCTGTATATTTGTATTTATACATATGGGAGGAGGTGCCATATTGATTCCCTTAGACAGTACAGTATGAGGGTATAGCTTATTGTGTGCCCAGAACATTCCTTCTCTGTATATTTGTATTTATACATATGGGAGGAGGTGCCATATTGATTCCCTTAGACAGTACAGTATGAGGGTATAGCTTATTGTGTGCCCAGAACATTCCTTCTCTGTATATTTGTATTTATACATATGGGAGGAGGGAGGTGCCATATTGATTCCCTTAGACAGTACAGTATGAGGGTATAGCTTATTGTGTGCCCAGAACATTCCTTCTCTGTATATTTGTATTTATACATATGGGAGGAGGGAGGAGCCATATTGATTCCCTTAGACAGTACAGTATGAGGGTACAGCTTATTGTGTGCCCAGAACATTCCTTCTCTGTATATTTGTATTTATACATATGGGAGGGAGGTGCCATATTGATTCCCTTAGACAGTACAGTATGAGGGTATAGCTTATTGTGTGCCCAGAACATTCCTTCTGTGTATATTTGTATTTATACATATGGGAGGAGGGAGGTGCCATATTGATTCCCTTAGACAGTACAGTATGAGGGTATAGCTTATTGTGTGCCCAGAACATTCCTTCTCTGTATATTTGTATTTATACATATGGGAGGAGGTGCCATATTGATTCCCTTAGACAGTACAGTATGAGGGTATAGCTTATTGTGTGCCCAGAAAATTCCTTCTCTGTATATTTGTATTTATACATATGGATAGAAGCTGCCGCATTTCTTCCTTTAGACATAAGAAGTCTTTGTGAGCCCAGAACACTTTTTTTAGATTTCATAATATCAGCAGTTTTCCCACTGCTAATAGCATGAATGAGTAACAGGAGTACCTTCTATTTCCTTATGCCGGAAGCATCTCCCGATGCTCAGTGACAGGACTGAGTTGAGAATCATCAAAAGATACTTCCGGTGTCAGTATATTAAAGGAACAGTCACACCAAAAAATTAAGTGTTTTAAAGTAATAAAAATATCATGTTATGTTGCCCTGAACTAGTAAAACTGATCTGTTTGCTTCAGAAACACTACTATAGTTCATATAAACAAGCTGCTGTGTAGCAATGGTGGAAATCGAAAAAAGTCTATATGCACAGGTTAAATAGTGGATAACAGATAACACCATTAAGTTCTACAGAGCTTATCTGCTGTGTAACCTGAGCCTTTTCTCCTTTGAATGGCTGCCCCCATGGCTACACAGCAGCTTGTTTATATAAACTATAGTAGTACTTATCTGTTATCTACTGTGTATCCTGTGCTTGAATGGCTGCCCCCATGGCTACACAGCAGCTTGTTTATATAAACTATAGTAGTACTTATCTGTTATCTACTGTGTATCCTGTGCTTGAATGGCTGCCCCCATTGCTACACAGCAGCTTGTTTATATAAACTATAGTAGTACTTATCTGTTATCTACTGTGTATCCTGTGCTTGAATGGCTGCCCCCATTGCTACACAGCAGCTTAGTTATATAAACTATAGTAGTGTTTCTGAAGCAAACACACCAGTTTTACCAGTGCAGGGCAGCTCTACATATTTTAATTACTTAAAACCACTTTAATTTTTTCATGTTACTGTTCCGTTAAGCATTTGCCATTCTTTCTAGACAGAGAAGCAGAGGGCGTTCTTAGTTCCACTTTCATTTTAGCAACTGCCATTATCCTGAAATCTCAGAAGGGCACTTTGAGCAATATATAAGGGTGGCCATATGTAACACTTGTACAGCTAATAAATCAGCTTGTTTAAAGGTAAAGGTATCCTCTAAAATTCAAATGAAACACTGGCACTTGTACGACTACAATATAATGCAGTGACTACTGTTTGGTACAAGTGCCATTAGAACTAGTGACAGTTGCACAACTCCCAGCAACAAACAGGAGCACAGGTAACTCCCACCTACCTCTCCCAGGGTGCACAGCTCCATGATAATCCAGACTGGGTTCTCTGTAATGACTCCAATTAACTTTACAATGTGCGGGTGGTCAAACTGGCGCATGGTTACTGCAAGACACACAGACGTGGCATTTAGATTCTTAGGAACAGACAGAGAGTTCAATAGAAGGATAAACCCTGATATGAGCAGCAGATAGTGGGGAGTTTCTGATGATTAAAAGATCGCCAGCAAATGACTCATTCCTAAGTTATTTTAGCCCAAAATAGAAGTGTAGCTAATGGACAGATGGGGCAGGATCCAGTTACTGATATTTATGGGAAAACCATGGGTATAATGACTGTCTGCCAATGCTTGGGACCTGGCGCTTTCCGGATAACGGATCTTTCCATAATTTGGATCTTCATACCGTAAGTCTACTAGAAAATCATGTAAATATTAAATAAACCCAATAGGCTGGTTTTGCTTCCAATAAGGATTAATTATATCTCAGTTGGAATCAAGTACAAGCTACTGTTTTATTATTACAGAGAAAAAGAAAATCATTTTTTAAAATTCGGATTATTTAATTATAGGGATGCACTGAATCCAGGATTTGGTTCGGGATTCGGGCAGGATTCTGCATTTTTCAGCAGGATTCGGCTGAATCCTTCTGCCAGGCCGAACCAAATTAGATTCCTAATTTGCATATGTAAATTAGGGGCAGGAGGGAAATCGTGTGATTCGGTTCGGTATTTGGCCAAATCTTTCTCGATGGATTGGGGGTTCGGCCAAATCCAAAATAGTGGATTCGGTGCATCCCTATTTAATTATAATGTAGTCTAAGGGTTACGGGCCTTTCCATAATTCAGAGCTTGCTGGATAACGGGTTTCCGAATGATTTTCATTCGGTTATTTATTACATTAAGGTTACTTTTTACTTTTTAAGGTTTTACTATAACAATATACACTTTTATTCTAATAAATCAGTATTTAAGTAATATTTTCCATGGAACAGAATGCTAGCAATGCTTTTATGGATGTAGTGGGATGTAATGGAACATGGCATGTTCACTAAACAGGGTCACACAAGGTCAGCCTGCTGAGTTGCAAAAAATGCGTGTGGGAGCTGCCATATGCATTAGCTCAGTTGTTGCTTCAGTGTCAGTACAAAAAGAGGTCTACTAGACTTGACAATTCCCTGGATAAAATGTTCATTAGCTAAATTCAATGTATTTTATAACAAGTGTTTCCCTATGTTGAAAGTACAGATGTAGTAATGCTTATGTTCTGGGGGGAAACAGGTACAGGAATTGCCCCGTCTCCTTGAATTAAAGGCTAAATGCACAAAACTATGCCAGATTGGGTACAAAACCAACATAAACAGGAAAAACAGAATGAAGTGGCTGAATAGAATTCCCAGAAATGGCTGTGCCTCCCCTTTACGCTGGCACTGCAGCTGTGAGCTCATGAAACAAGTGCCAGGAAGTACCCGATAAGACGGATTCCATGCCAGTTTCCATGGCTCTTAGAGAAAAATAAAAGGAGGAGTTCTTTGTGGTGCCCCCAAGCAGAGCAGCCACCCACCCAGATGTGGTTGGCAGGGGGTCCTGCATAAACGTTTAAGGGGTGCAAATAATCCTATTCAGTCACCAAAGAAGTGGAGGTGACATGAAAGTGCTTTATACTAGAGTTGGTCACACACAGGGTGTTTGTACAGTTGGGTCAGTCTCTCATTAAACTGTATGGTTGTGTCTGTGTTGGTTGCCTTCCAAAGTGCTGAATTTGGCTAATAAATGTGTTGGATATCTGATAGCAAGGGTCAACAAAGATGCAATGAAACCAATTGGCTATTAACATTGATTTGATTGGTGCACTTAGAGCAATACAAATATCTAGTTAGTTGTGCTTGTGACTAAAGTGGTGCAAAACTGGCAGCTTATGTACACAATGCAGTATTTAGGCACAAACTCTGCACCAAGTGTAGCTTGGGATCTTACGGTGGTCATAGACGTAGAGATCCGCTGGTTTGTTGATCTCTCCCAGATATGCCCACATTGAAGTGTGCAATATCGGGCTGATCCAATCGTGGGCCCAACAATCAGATCATAATGCATCGAAACGGGCGGTTGGATCCCGGGACCGCATAAACGCACAGATGCTCAGGCTGTCAGCAGCTTTTATTGGCCCGTGTATGGGGGTCTTTACACACTGCAGCCCTTTTCCCAGCTAGTTTGCTCCTATATATGCCTGTTCCATAATATAGAACTTTATTTATTTTATCATCATAGGGGCCACCTTGCAGGTGGGCTCTACTGTATGCAACAGCAACAGAGCATGGCAATTTTGGACAGAACTTTCTCGTGTAAAGGTGGTGTGGTAGAGTGACTAGGAAAAGGTGGAAAAAGGTCACTCTAGGCTTTAATTTCTCCCCAGGTACTGAGAGAGGCTCCAGGAAGGGAGTTATGAAACAGAGAATCAGTTATCTGTTTAAAGACTTTAGTAGTCAGAGACTCCATTCCGCAGATCCAGTCCAGAGATTGGAGTTCTCCTTCCACAGGAAAGCTGTCTTGTGGAAAGACTATTTAAAGTTAATTAGAATGGGAGAGTGTGTCTCTCAACAGGGCACAGCAGGTAGGAGACCTGGCTGTGTGAGGAACTCCCAGAGGAGCTGGGAGTGCCGCCTGTTACTGCAAGAAGCAGAGGGATCCTGTGACTCTCACAAAGAGTATTGTGAAGAGAGTGAGGAAGCCAGGAGGCTGAATATTACCTGGGAGAAAGTCCTGTGAGTACAGGGGTGAGCCAAACTATTTGGTTGTGCTGGTTGTCCACAAGAGGCCCAGTCTAGTCAGGGACTGCTTCAAAGTGTGAAGGTAGTGCCCAGTGGGCTAGGTTTTATTTTTATGATTTCTTTTGTATCCTGAAAATGGTCACCCCTGTGTCTGTGGATTATTGACTGTCTGTGCAAAGTGGGAAAATAAACATGTGTTTTCTTTGAAGAAGCTGTGTGTCCCTGTCTTTATGCTCCTTCTTCCTATGCAGCCTGCTCACCATTGACTAATCCCCCTAAAAGTTACGTGTTCAAGCCACCAACTTGCCACAGTGGCCATACACGGAACTATAAAAGCTGACGACAGACCAAGTCAGCAGCTTATTGGCCAGTGTATGGGGTCATCAGACAGACTTCCAAGGATTTTTTCCCATATATCAGTTGGGGAAGCCCGTCGGAGGGCCAGATGTCAATCATGCAGGTTTAAGAAGCTAATCTGATCGAGGAGCACATCAGTTTGTTGATGAGTCCTCACTCCGACCACCTGTATTCCGGCATTGTGATCCAATCATTGCCTTGGGCCCACGATTGGATAAGGCCGATATCTCCCACTCAAGGTGGGCATAATTGGGCAAATCTACTTGTTTGGTGACCTCTCCTAACAAGCGGATCTGTCCATACCACTCTTAACAACTAAATAGTGAATCCAATGGGATAACAAAGACTTACAGGCCTCTTGTAAGAACTTCTCTCTCACACTGTCTGATGTGCAGTTCTTACATGTTTTGATTGCGACAGCCATGGCCGGGTTCTCCTATAAAATAAACAGAGCGTCTCACATTAGAATGACACACAGTAGGGAACATATAAAATATACGGATGAGCGAGTACATTGCTTTGGGTAGAAAGTGGGTGCTTAGTGACTGCTAATTAGCGAATAGGAATTACAGCTCCCCAGCATGTGCCGCCGGCAAGAGGGCGAGTACATAAATTCATTTGGTAGAAACACACCATAAAATCACCTAATTAGACAGCATCTCCGAGTGTCCCAATATACAGCAGCCCTTGTGCTCTAAGTGCTTAGCTAAACATTAATAACGTGTCTGAGTAAAGAACAGCCAAGCTCCATTTAGCAGGCGAGGAGTCACATCCCAACAGTGGTATTATACAATGAATAACTCCCACACTAATTAGCCGAATAGTAATAAACATCAAACTCTCAAGTTAGGCAAAGCACAACTCTGCAGCCCGCATCACTATACTATAGAAATTACAGACAATGGTCAAACTAAAGGGTTACTAATTGCAGGATAACAGCGGTATAAAGTGCAATTATTTGACAAGAAATTGCCCAATGAGAAAAGGTTTCTGACTTTTCTGGGGCTGTATATTGACTTTTTTTTTTTTTTACACAGCTTTTATATAGGGCTACACTAACTCAGTTGTATAAATTGCAGCTAAAATAGAACAGCAAACTTCTCCAAAGCACCAACATACATAGTGATTGTGCTCACAATATAATATGAGATATGGGAGACGTACTTATTGTTTCCCTGTTCCTGAAATGTATATACCTGTGATGTAAAGGAGTCTGAACAGATCCCAAGATAAGATTTACTCCACTGATATAAAAAGGTATGGGATCTCTTATCCAGAAACCCATTATCCAGAAAGTGTCAAATTACAGGAAGCCCATCTTCCATAGATTCCATTTTAATGAAATAATTCACATTTTAAAAAATAATTCCCTTTTTTTCCTGCAATAATGAAACAGTATCTTGTACTTGTTCACAATGATGATATAATACACAAAAACCATGAATATCTTGTAAATTATATCCTTATAAACGGTGAGTTCTGATGTCATCAGTTATAAACAGTGAGTTCTGATGTCATTTCTGTCACATGACTCACAAACTTGTGTATTACAATAAATACAGTTGCAAAATATGAGGATATTAGAAGTAACCATGGAGTTCCATGACCTGTATAAAAACCTTTGGCCTCGTACTTTTATATGGTCATGAAACTCCTCGGTAACTTATAATATCCTTATATTTTACAAGAGGGGGTACTTTATTCACTATATAATTAATCCTTTTTGGAGGCTACCAAATCCTATTGGGTTTACTATTGGGTTTATTTATCAAGGGTCGAGGTGAGTTTTGGAAGTTAAAAACTTCAAATTTCAAGCTATTTTTTTGTGTACTTCGACTAGTGAATAGTCCAACATCGACTGAATTTGAAAAAAACGTTGGAATTTATCATGTACTGTCTCTTTAAAACTTCGACTATTCGCCATCTAAAATCTGCCGAAGTGCTGTTTTAGCCTATGGGGGACCTCCTAGAACCTATATGGAGTCAATTGGTGGACTTTGAGAAATCAAAGTTTTTTGGGGGAAAAAGTTTGAATCGAATTAGATCGAATGCGCTATTCCTTCGATCGTACGATTAAAATCCGGCCGAATACGGACCTCTTCGACCCAAAAAAAACTTCGACTTCACTTCGGTTGGTCTTTTTGAATTAGAATTTCGAAGTATTTTCAATTCGATATTCGACCCTTGATAAATATGCCCCTTAATGTTTTTTTTAGTCGACTTAAAGGGGAAGGAAACCTAGTCGGTGCAAACCACCCACCCCCCCTCCCGTTTGTTGCCCACCCTCCTTCCTCCCCCCTGGCCTACCGTCCCGCTGGGCAAATGGCCCTAACTTGTTACTTACCCTTCTGCGCAGGTCCAGTCCAGGGAGTTCACCGACGACATCTTCTTCCACGCGATCTTCTTCCTGCTGTGAACGGCGTTGTGGCGCATGCGCAGTAGGATCATTTCACCAGTACGGATCTACTGTGCATGCGCCAAAAGTCACGCGCATGCGCAGTAGATCGTACCGGCGAAATGATCCTACTGCGCATGCGCCGTTCAAAGCAGGAAGAAGATCGCATGGAAGAAGATGTCGTCTGTGAACTCCCTGGACTGGACCTGCGCAGAAGGGTAAGTAACAAGTAAGGGGCATTTGCCCAGCGGGACAGGTAGGCCAGGGGGGAGGGAGGGAGGGTGGGCAACAAACGGGAGGGGGGCTGGGGGGTTTGCGCCGACTAGGTTTCCTTCCCCTTTAAGGCATGGAGATCCAAATTACAGAAAGACCTCTTAATCAGAAAGGCCCATGGTTCAGAGCATTCTGGATAACAGGTGGTCCCTTACCTGTAGCAGCTCAGTAATACCAATTAATCGAGCAGAAGAAAAAGCATTAGATCCTGAATACTTTATTAGGGATGCACAGAATCCCATTATTTTGGGATTCGGCCAAACCCTGAATCCTTTGTGAATGATTCGGCCGAATACCGAACTAAATCTGCAAATTAGAGTTGACAATGGAAAGAGAAAACCAAACACGTAGTGCATGGTAGCATTTTTTTAACCTCCTTGTTTTCTGTTGAAAAGTCACATGATTTTATAGATTCGGTTCAGCCAAGTATAAGAATTCGGACGAATAACGGACCGATTCCAAATTTGCATATGCAAAGTAGCGTTAGGAAGGGAACCATACATGTAGTGCAGTTACATTTTTTTTTTTAAACTCCTAGTTTTCTGATAAAAGTCATGATCAGGTTGGCCAGACACAAGGATTAGGCCGAATACTGAACTGAATCCAAATTTGCAAATGCAAATTAGGATTGGGAAGGAAAAGAGAGAACCCCTCACTTAGCACATGGTTACATTTTTTTCTACTTCCTTGGTTTTTGATGAAAACTCGCATGATTTTAAAGATTCGGTTCGGCTTGGCATAAGAATTTGGCTTAATACCAAACTGAATCTCTCCTAGGAAGGTGAAGAGAGAACCACACACGTAACATGTGGTTACATTTTTTGTGTTTTTTTTTTACTTCCTTGTTTTCTGATGAAAATCACATGATTTTAAGGATTTGGTTTGGCCAGGCACAAGGATTTGGCCGATACCAAACCGAATCCTGTATTTGGTGCATCGCTAGTATTTATTAAGGCCTGGGAGAGAATGCAGAATACAAGAGATCGTTTATACCCATTCACTAGGAGCGGAGGTTCTGAAGTTGGGCCTAAATGCAAACATAAATAAAAGTAAAACAGTGGGGGGAACCAGAGACGAGTACTCACCGGACTCATGTAAACCCCTTGGTGAACATCCCCAAACTGCCCTTCCCCGATGCAGCGGCCCAGCTCAATGCGATCTCTCTGGATCTCGTAATCGCCGGCTGTGAGACAGGATGAAAGAGATTTAACAGGCAATTGGTGGGAAGCCAAAGAAGTCAGAGTCAGGGTAAGGGTAAGGAGGCATGTGCACTGTGTTAGGACTATGGGATGAATATTTATAGTATAACCCTGTGTAACACTGCAGGCCAATCTCACCTTCCTATTTGCATTCGCTCACGCGCCGCATTCGCTCGCTCACACGCCGCATTCGCTCGCTCACGCCGCATTCGCTCGCTCACACGCCGCATTCGCTCACTCACGCGCACATAATAGCATGTCTTACTACAATTACACATACACATTTAACATTAGCTCAAATAAATACCTGGGGCTGTGCGGCTGGAATAGGATATTACTAAAAATATTATATTAAATATCAAAAAAGGGGCAAAATATCCTCGGATGACTTTTTCCGATAAAACCATTATGATATAGAGCTCATTTAAATGAGGGGTACTCCTTTTATACACAACCTGCACCCCTAGGCCTGCTGACGTTCATCGCCCCTGTCCCCTCCCTTTTATTTGCGTAAATTTTCATCGGGACCAGAGCAATGGAAATTAAAAATTTATTTCATCTCCTGAGCATTCTCAGTGTTTCTGAACCAATGTGGGTGTGGTTGGGCAACATGCTGCCCCCTAAAATCCTGCCGCCTTAGGCTCGGCCCTTGGAAGCCTCTCCACAAATCCGGGCCCGTTTATAGGGACATGCTGCATACAGCGGTGGTAGTGTTGTCACTCGCAGTACCGCTTCTCACCAGCTTTCCCAAGACATTAAGCTTTATCATAGACAACAGTAGAACAGCACCACCAGCCGCTCTTTCTGCTCATGAGTTGAATACAAATAGCAGTATCCTCATTTTAAGAAGCTCTACAAAACAATAATATATCCACTGGAAATATCTATGTAAAGATGGGCCTTCACGGACTATATCTAAGAATTATTGTCGAGCCGTAGCCTCCAACTGATCCCATAAGCCAAATAATTTAAGAAGCGGTTTATAAAAGTCATTATGAGGATTCTGGGATATGTTGTTCCACTACAGGCTGAAATCAGCACCATAAGGACTTATAAAGGGAAAGGAAGGATGGTAACTAAGTTGGCCCCAGAGCAAAGCAACATTCATCACACAGCAGGCAAATTAAAATGATTTCGACAGAGACCTGTTACCTTCGTCTAATCCATAGCTCTCTGATTGGCAGTTAAAGGAAATAGAAGAACACAAACTGGTTTTACAAAAGGTTAAATGAATTGCAACAAAACAACACACAGGGCCTCAGAACAGGAGGCAAAAGAGCAACAGGCTCATGGGAAACAGAGAAATAAATCAGCAGATTCCAGGACACGTTAGTTGTAGGACAGTTGGCACAGACATTGCGGCAAATAGATGCCACTCTAGGGTTATTTTTTTATCTTAGAAAAATAGTTTCCATAAAAGTCCCCCAGGCAAGCATTTATTTTAAAGGAACAGTTTGGTTTAAAATTAAAAAAAAGAATAAATAAATAGGCTGTGCAAAATAAAAAAAATATACCTAATATAGTTAGTTAGCCAAAAATGTAATGTATAAAGGCTGGAGTGACTGGATGTGTAACATAATAGCCAGAACTCTACTTCCTGCTTTTCAGCTCTCTAACTCTGAGTTAGTCAGTGACTATAAGGGGGGCCACATGGGACATAACTGTTCAGTGAGTTTGTAATTGATCCTCAGCATTCAGCTCAGATTCAAAAGCAACAGATATGCCCCATGTGACCCCCCCTCAAGTCTCTGATTGGTTACTGCCTGGTAACCAATCAGTGGAAAGCAAGAGAGCTGAAAAGCAGGAAGTAGTGTTCTGGCTATTATGTTACACATCCAGTCACTCCAGCCTTTATACATTACATTTTTGGCTCACTAACTATATTAGAAACATGTTTTATTTTGCACAGCCTGTCTATTTACCCAGTTTTTATTTTTATACTGAACACTTCCTTTAAAGCAACTCATAAAGAAGATGAGACAAAGGTGATTAAAGGGAAAGTACCACACACGTTGATAACGGATTATGACACAATTTGCACATATCACTATCACGGATATATACACATTCATCTCAGAATCTGAAAATGTACAATGTTCATGCATTCTTTTCAATACAAATGCCCTGTTCCTTGCCGAGTGCTAGAAAAGATACAATATCTCTGAAAAACAAATAACCCTTCTTGTGAGTTACAGAAAGGAGATCACCCTTTTATAACCCGTTGACTTTGTTAAGTTTTCTGGTTTCTTTCACTGTCATTGTTAAATCCGACACAGGAACCCTGGGCAGCAGTGCTTTAAATGGTAATGAGCCATGCCTTGTTGGACAGGGACTCTGATACTGACCTAGAATTCCTGCCATAAAGTAAGACAGAACTGCTGCTGCTTGCCAGAAAGGAAACAGAAATGGTCACATGAGCACTAGCAAATGTATCCTCCATGCAAGCACAAAAACAATAACATGTCCAGCAGTAAACCTAAACTTCTCCCCCCAAAACTACAGTGCCCCCATCCAGAGGTTCAGCAGCACTATTACAATAATGATCCAGGCATTCAAAGTTGCCCTCAGCAGCTCCCCATCTTGGATCTGGTTAAGCATCTTTTGTGTGTCAGTGGCACTGCACATGCTCAGTGGGCTCTGTCATCCCAGCTCTCATAGAAGCTACAGGGCTGATAATAAACCAGTTCTGATGCAGAATGCACTGATTTCTATGCGGCCATGTAATGCGACAAATCATCAACGTGATGTTGTATATATACTGTATATTGTGCATGTTATATTGTATATAAACTGTATATTGTGAGTGGGTCCCTAAGCTCAGGTAAGTGACAGCAGCACAGAGCATGTGCTGGGAATCATGATAAATGGGAAGCTACTGGGGCATATATCTTCTTAGTTACACAATGTGCATAATAAGCAAGCAACATTTCTAGATCAAGTCTTTGTTGGGTTTCATTCTGTTAAATGAACAGTAATGTCAAAAAATTAAAGTGTTTTAAAGTAATAAAACTATAATGCAGTGTTGCCCTGCACTGGTAAAACTGGTGTGTTTGCTTCAGAAACACTACTATAGTTCATATAAACAAGCTGCAGCCATTCAAGCACAGGCTACACAGTAGATAACAGATAAGTACTACTATAGTTTATATAAACAAGCTGCTGTGTAGCCATGGGGGCAGCCATTCAAGCACAGGATACACAGTAGATAACAGATAAGTACTACTATAGTTTATATAAACAAGCTGCTGTGTAGTCATGGGAGCAGCCATTCAAGCACAGGATACATAGTAGATAACAGATAAGTACTACTATAGTTTATATAAACAAGCTGCTGTGTAGCCATGGGAGCAGCCATTCAAGCACAGTATACACAGTAGATAACAGATAAGTACTACTATAGTTTATATAAACAAGGTGATGGGTAGCCATGGGGGCAGTCATTCAAGCACAGGATACACAGTAGATAACAGATAAGTACTACTATAGTTTATATAAACAATCTGCTGTGTAGCCATGGGGGCAGCCATTCAAGCACAGGATACACAGTAGATAACAGATAAGTACTACTATAGTTTATTTAACAAGCTGCTGTGTAGCCATGGGGGCAGCCATTCAAGCACAAGATACACAGTAGATAACAGATAAGTACTACTATAGTTCATATAAACAATCTGTTGTGTAGCCATTCAAGCACAGGATACACAGTAGATAACAGATAAGTACTACTATAGTTTATATAAACAAGCTGCTGTGTAGTAATGGGCACAGCCATTCAAAGGAGAAAAGGCTCAGGTTACACAGCAGATAACATATATGCTGTTATCCACTATTTAACCTGTGCCATATAGACTTTTTTCAATTTCCTGAATTGCTACACAGCAGCTTGTTTATATGAACTATAGTAGTGTTTCTGAAGCAAACATCAGTTTTACCAGTGTAGGGCAACAGTACATCATATTTTCATTACTTTAAAACACTTAAATTTTTTTTTTTGTGACTGTTCCTTTAAGGTTATTAAAGATTTCCTGCAAAGTCCATTAGTGCATTGATTATTATAGGTTGTTCTCCTGTAGGTATTGTTTGGGGGTGACGCTCTGCGATTACGACCCCCATGGTCCATGGCGTAGACTTACTGGAAGGCATAGTGTAGGTGTCCTCTTCATCTATAATCTCTGCATAGTCGTCGGTCTCTGGAAACAAAAGAATACAGAGAAGAGTTAACAGGGAGAACCATGAAAGTCCCAGAAAGCTTCAATTCATACGGATTGTTATTCGGCAGAAGAGAGTGAGATTAACAGGAGAGAGAGACGTGTGAATGACACCCCTGGTTTTGTGCCAGACTCTACCCCCCCACTACGGTTTCTGACAGTCACTAATGGCCCTTGCGGATTCGTACAAATATCCTCCTGCTGAACCCAAACTCACACCTTGGTACAAATAGTATTTGCTTTCCCTGTTTAACGGCTCACACTGTGCGCTACAGTCGCTAATCTCTGTATCGAACAGCAGCTCAGTATATTTATTTGGCTAAATAGGATGGCGGGGGGGGGGCGTCATAAATATCTCATACTGTATTCTAGTCTCCATATCTGTATTCATTCTTATTTCATCAATAATAAGAATATATAAGCTAAGATCAGAATGAGAAATGAATCAGCCTTCTCTTGCAGAAACCCTGACTGTATATTTGGCAGCAGCACATTAACCCAAAGAAGAGGGTCGGGGTCAGATCAATAAAGCAGGTTGGATACCAAATAGCAGGCTGCCAAATGTTATTTGCTGATTTGTTGCTATAGGATACAAGATCTGAAGCAAACTTTAGACTTGTGGTGACCCTGTCCCTATATAGTGTGTAGGCAGAGCATTCTGAGAGTTATAGCACCCACAGTTTCCAGCAGAAGGGGCATATAAATCCAGCTGTCTCTGGAGGGGGCTCAATTTGCTTCACATTAATGACAGTGGAAATGAAAAATGATGGCTGGAAACGAGCTGTAACGGAGAGGTGTATATGTGATATGTCTGTGCTGTATTACAGGGCGGAACAGAGAAAGAGAACTTTCCAGGACACTGGGAATCATCTGCACAGTTTATAGTGTTTGGCATAAAAGAGAGAGATGTGCATTAACATGGCCCATCTGAGTGCCAACATCACATAAAGCTTCGGGCTATGGTGTGAGGGGGGTTTATAGATTTAGACACTCAATAAGTACAATGTTTTGTCACCCGTGCAAATTCACAGGCAACAAAACTCTGAAAAAAGCCTCCCAAGCAATTACAGCACGTGGATCACTCAAAATGCAGAATCGCATGAAAGTGTAGCAGTTGAGCAACAAGTACGACACCATTGAAATTGCATTTTGTTGCCCGTGACTTCACATAGGAAACAAAACACCTACATGTCATTACCCTGAGCACACTAAGTGCCTGAATACAAATATTGATGGATTAAAAGTGCCTTATAGATTAAAAGTGCATTAGAAGACCTTGGAAAAATCACTTAATGTCTCTCCAATTCAAGCACTTAGACTGTAAGCTCTAGGGTACAGGGACGGCGACACTCAGTCTAGTAGTAAAACAACTACACTCTATAGTGAATAATGTACATTTTATTATAGTGATATATAAGGATATTATAAGTCCCGAAAGAGTTCCATGACCACATAAAAGCAAGAGGCCGAAGGCAAAGTATTTTTCTAAAAGTAATGAAATTTTGAGATGACTTCTATATCCTCATATTTTCCAAAGTATTTTATTTATTATAATACACAAGTTTTAGGAGTCATGTGACACAAATGACATCACTACTCACCGTTTATAACGGATGTCATCACTATTCACAGTTTATATAGTGAATAAAGTACCCCCTTTTGTAAAATATAGGGATATTATAAGTTACCGAGGAGTTTCATGACCATATAAAAACACGAGGCCGAAGGCCGAGTGTTTTTATACAGGTCATGGAACTCCGAGGTAACTTCTAATATCCTCATATTTTACAACTGGGGGTACTTTATTTATTATAATACACAAATTTCAATGAGTCATGTGACAGAAATGACATCAGAACTCACCGTTTATAACTGATGACATCAGAACTCACCGTTTATAAGGATATAATTTACAGGATATTCATGGCTTTTGTGTATTATATAGTGAATAAAGTACCCCCTCTTGTAAAATATAAGGATTTTATAAGTTACCGAATAGTTTCATGACCATATAAAAACATGAGGCCTAAGGCCGACTGTTTTTATACGGGTCATGGAGGTACGAGGTAACTTCTAATATCCTCTTAATTTGCAAAATGCGGTACTTTATTTATGAATAATGTACATTTTATTATAGTGATATATAAGGATATTATTAGTCCCGAAAGAGTTCCATGACCACATAAAAGCAAGAGGCCGAAGGCAAAGTATTTTTCTAAAAGTAATGAAATTTTGAGATGACTTCTATATCCTCATATTTTCCAACAAAGTATTTTATTTATTATAATACACAAGTTTTAGGAGTCATGTGACACAAATGACATCACTACTCACTACTCCCACTACAGGATAAAATTTACAAAATATTCATGGCTTTTGTGTATTATATCGTTATAATTTACAGGGCATTTATGTCTCTTGTGAAAGAAAAAAGTCTTGACTTCAGAATACAGAAAGAAATTGTTTAATTTAAGGACAGAGACACAAGATTCGGGGAGATTGGTCGCCGGGCGACAAATCTCTTCTACTTCGGGGCGACTAATCTCCCCAAACTGCCTTCCCGCTGGCTAGAATGTAAATTGCTGGTGAGATGGCACTCCGAGCGCTTCCTTTTCCGAAGTTTCCCGCGTGAGGCAACTTTGGTCGGTTTAGGAAAACGAATCGCTCCGAGTGCCATCCTGCCGGCAAAAAGGCAGTTTGGAGAGATTAGTGGCCCCGAAGAAAAGGAGATTTTTCGCTGGATGACTAATCTCCCTGAATCTGACCATGTGTCTCTGCCCTAAAGGGGATGTTCACTTTCCAAACAATTTTTTGTTCAGTTCAGGTGTTTTAAGATTGTTCACTATAAAGAAAGATTTTCTTCAATTGCCTTTTATTTTTATTTTAAGTTTTTTCTAAAAAATGTTGTTTAAAAGCTGAATGTTCCTGCCTCTAGTGTTTCAGTCTGGCAGCTGAGTGATCCAGGTGCTAATTCTGTTACAATTTGCAGTTCCATTAGTTGATCCATTTCTCAGTAGGATCTATAGGTGAATAATTATCAGCAACTATTGTATCAATTCTAACAGCTGCCTGTAATGAAACTCAGGGATTCTGCTCAGCAGGGACAAAGATAAGAAATGTATCAACTAAATGTATCAATTTAGTTACAGGGTCACTGACCCCCCATCTAAAAACAAATGCTCTGTAAGGCTACAAATGTATCGTTATTGCTACTATTTATTACTAATCTTTCTATTCAGGTGTCTCCTATTCATATCGATGCATAATTGCTAGGGTAATGTGGGCCCTAGCAACCAGATGGCTGAAATGACAAACTGGAGAGCCACTGAGTAAAAAGCTAAATAACTCAAAAACCACAAATAATAAAAAATGAAAACCAATCGCAAAGTGTCTCAGGATATCCCTCTCTATATCATACTAAGAATTAATTTAAAGGTGAACAACCCCTGTAATGTTACCGTCCGTCCTATAAAAGAGAACATACCTGGTTGGTACAGATTTGTAAGCAACAAATAAATATGATAAATGATGATCAAAGTGGCATATTTTAGTGATTATCAATGTTAGTAATAAGCATTGAGAATATAAATAATGAAAGCGCAGGCATTACCGTCCCCACTAAATTCATCTGCGGGATCCAGGAGGCATGCAAAGACAAAGCAGAGAGAGGAATAAGGAGGCTGTTGAATGGAGTGGATACAAGAGGCCGGTGTTCCACCGAAGGCAACTTAGTTATGAAAACATTTATTCACAATATGCAGTTAAATATTGTCCAACATTCTGTCCTATTCCTGACCCTATACTGACGGCGGAATCAATAAGAAGCTAATGCTGCTCAAACTGGTAAGATATGGTACTGCAAGTGAAAAAGCTATCCTTTTCTGGAAATATTTTTATATCAGAAACACTACTATTTCAAGGTGATACAACATGCTAACGAGTATTTAACAAATTGCCTCTAATGAGCTAGAACTATTATTCCAACTGCAGTGCACAAGATCCATTAATCTCTCTGTATATTGCGGCACTGTGTATTGGCTCTAATAGACTGGAGAACACAATGATTAATGGTTACACTGGTCTGTATTATACTGGTCTGTGTGTGTGGGGCTGGGCACACATTATTATACTGGTCTGTATTATACTGGTCTGTTTGTGGGGCTGGGCACACATTATTATATTGGTCTGTATTATATTGGTCTGTACGTGGGGCTGGGCGCACATTATTATACTGGTCTGTATTATACTGGTCTGTATTATACTGGTCTGTATTATACTGGTCTGTATTACACTGGTCTGTATTATACTGGTCTGTGTGTGGGGCTGGGCACACATTATTATATTGGTCTGTGTGTGGGGCTGGGCACACATTATTATATTGGTCTGTGTGTGGGGCTGGGCACACATTATTATATTGGTCTGTACCTGGGACTGGACACACATTATTATATTGGTCTGTGTGTGGGGCTGGGCACACATTATTATACTGGTCTGTATTATACTGGTCTGTATTATACTGGTCTGTATTACACTGGTCTGTATTATACTGGTCTGTGTGTGGGGCTGGGGACACATTATTATATTGGTCTGTACCTGGGGCTGGGCACACATTATTATATTGGTCTGTGTGTGGGGCTGGGCACACATTATTATACTGGTCTGTACCTGGGGCTGGGCACACATTATTATATTGGTCTGTGTGTGGGGCTGGGGACACATTATTATATTGGTCTGTACCTGGGGCTGGGGACACATTATAATACTTGTCTGTGTGTGGGGCTGGGCACACATTATTATACTGGTCTGTACGTGGGACTGGGCACACATTATTATATTGGTCTGTGTGTGGGACTGGGCACATATTATTATACTGGTCTGTACGTGGGACTGGGCACAAATTATTATACTGGTCTGTACCTGGGGCTGGGCACACATTATTATACTGGTCTGTGTGTGGGACTGGGCACACATTATTATATTGGTGTGTGTGTGTGGGGCTGGGCACACATTATTATACTGGTCTGTATTATACTGGTCTGTGTGTGGGGCTGGGCACACATTATTATACTGGTCTGTACCTGGGGCTGGGCACACATTATTATATTGGTCTGTGTGTGGGGCTGGGGACACATTATTATATTGGTCTGTACCTGGGGCTGGGGACACATTATAATACTTGTCTGTGTGTGGGGCTGGGCACACATTATTATACTGGTCTGTACGTGGGGCTGGGCACACATTATAATACTGGTCTGTACCTGGGGCTGGGCACACATTATTATACTGGTCTGTACGTGGGACTGGACACACATTATTTTACTGGTCTGTATGTGGGACTGGGCACACATTATTATACTGGTCTGTACGTGGGACTGGGCACACCTTATTATACTGGTCTGTACGTGGGACTGGACACACATAATTTTACTGGTCTATACGTGGGACTGGGCACACATTATTATACTGGTCTGTACGTGGGACTGGACACACATTATTTTACTGGTCTGTACATGGGACTGGGCACACATTATTATACTGGTCTGTACGTGGGGCTGGACACACATTATTATACTGGTCTGTACCTGGGGCTGGGCGCACATTATTATATTGGTCTGTACCTGGGGCTGGGCACACATTATTATACTGGTCTGTACCTGGGGCTGGGCACAAATTATTATACTGGACTGTATTATACTGGTCTGTATTATACTGGTCTGTGTGTGGGGCTGGGCACACATTATTATATTGGTCTGTACGTGGGACTGGGCACACATTATTATATTGGTCTGTACCTGGGGCTGGACACACATTATTATACTGGTCTGTACCTGGGGCTGGGCACACATTATTATACTGGTCTGTGTGTGGGGCTGGGCACACATTATTATATTGGTCTGTACGTGGGACTGGGCACACATTATTATACTGGTCTGTACCTGGGGCTGGGCACACATTATTATACTGGTCTGTACCTGGGGCTGGGCACACATTATTATATTGGTCTGTGTGTGGGGCTGGGCACACATTATTATACTGGTCTGTACCTGGGGCTGGGCACACATTATTATACTGGTCTGTACCTGGGGCTGGGCACACATTATTATACCGGTCTGTACGTGGGGCTGGGCACACATTATTATACTGGTCTGTACCTGGGGCTGGGCACACATTATTATACCGGTCTGTACGTGGGGCTGGGCACACATTATTATACTGGTCTGTACGTGGGACTGGGCACACATTATTATACTGGTCTGTACGTGGGACTGGGTACACATTATTATACTGGTCTGTATGTGGGGCTTGGCACACATTATTATACTGGTCTGTACGTGGGACTGGACACACATTATTTTACTGGTCTGTACATGGGACTGGGCACACATTATTATACTGGTCTGTACGTGGGACTGGGCACACATTATTATACTGGTCTGTACGTGGGACTGGGCACACATTATTATACTGGTCTGTACGTGGGACTGGGTACACATTATTATACTGGTCTGTACGTGGGGCTGGACACACATTATTATATTGGTCTGTACCTGGGACTGGGTACACATTATTATACTGGTCTGTACGTGGGACTGGGCACACATTATTTTACTGGTCTGTACGTGGGACTGGGCACACATTATTATACTGGTCTGTACGTGGGACTGGGCACACATTATTATACTGGTCTGTACGTGGGACTGGACACACATTATTTTACTGGTCTGTACATGGGACTGGGCACACATTATTATACTGGTCTGTACGTGGGACTGGACACACATTATTATACTGGTCTGTACGTGGGGCTGGACACACATTATTATACTGGTCTGTACCTGGGGCTGGGCACACATTATTATATTGGTCTGTACCTGGGGCTGGGCACACATTATAATACTTGTCTGTGTGTGGGGCTGGGCACACATTATTATACTGGTCTGTACCTGGGGCTGGGCACACTATTATACTGGTCTGTATTATACTGGTCTGTATTATTCTGGTCTGTGTGTGGGGCTGGGCACACATTATTATATTGGTCTGTGTGTGGGGCTGGGCACACATTATTATATTGGTCTGTACGTGGGACTGGGCACACATTATTATATTGGTCTGTACCTGGGGCTGGGCACACATTATTATATTGGTCTGTGTGTGGGGCTGGGCACACATTATTATATTGGTCTGTGTGTGGGGCTGGGCACACATTATTATATTGGTCTGTGTGTGGGGCTGGGCACACATTATTATATTGGTCTGTGTGTGGGACTGGGCACACATTATTATATTGGTCTGTGTGTGGGGCTGGGCACACATTATTATACTGGTCTGTACCTGGGGCTGGGCACACATTATTATATTGGTCTGTACCTGGGGCTGGGCACACATTATTATATTGGTCTGTACGTGGGACTGGGCACACATTATTATACTGGTCTGTACGTGGGGCTGGACACACATTATTATACTGGTCTGTACGTGGGGCTGGGCACACATTATTTTACTGGTCTGTACGTGGGACTGGGCACACATTATTATACTGGTCTGTACGTGGGACTGGGCACACATTATTATACTGGTCTGTACGTGGGACTGGACACACATTATTATACTGGTCTGTACGTGGGGCTGGACACATATTATACTGGTCTGTACCTGGGGCTGGGCACACATTATTATATTGGTCTGTACCTGGGGCTGGGCGCACATTATTATATTGGTCTGTACGTGGGGCTGGACACACATTATTATACTGGTCTGTACGTGGGGCTGGACACACATTATTATACTGGTCTGTACCTGGGGCTGGGCACACATTATTATACTGGTCTGTACGTGGGACTGGACACACATTATTATACTGGTCTGTACGTGGGACTGGGCACACATTATTATACTGGTCTGTACGTGGGACTGGACACACATTATTATACTGGTCTGTACCTGGGGCTGGGCGCACATTATCAAGACAAAATCCAGCGGGTACATTGGGCACTGCAGGTGGCTTACGAAGCGCCAGTTTGGAACAATAAATCTTTGTATTGCTGCTTAGAGATCCACTTAATAAACAATGAGCTCAACATGGAGACGCAGGTATAAGTGGAATCGTCGAGGGAAATTTGTTCATTTGCTAACACAGCCGTGGCTGCTGTAACCCAGATGTACTGCCGGTTATTATATCATATCTCTCATAATATACCTGAATCTTATATCTAATCCTGGCCAGCAATATAATACTGATATACTAAATAGCAGAGAGCAGTGCCTTGTCTCTTCCCTCACATGAGTGCAACCCTCTAAGCACAGGCACGTGAGATCCTTAATGTGCACAGATTATTTTGCCAGACATAGTATAGTTTTATGGAATCTCTGTACAGACTATGAGCAAATTTAGGGGACTGTTCCTGCTGAATTGTGCTTAGTACAGGGGAATACCTATGCTGCCATAGTTTTATAGGATCTCTCTGCTGAATTGTGCTTAGTACAGGGAATACCTATGCTGCCATAGTTTTATAGGATCTCTCTGCTGAATTGTGCTTAGTACAGGGAATACCTATACTGCCACAGTTTTATGGGATCTCTCTGTACAGACTATGAGCAAACTTAGGGCTGTTCCTGAATTGTGTTTAGTAAATGTGCTTAGTATATCTCTAAGCTGGCATAGTTTTACAGCCTCCCTCTGTACAGCATATGAGCAAACTTAGGGGGTGTTTCCTTGGTCCCTGTTGACTGAAGAGCACATCCTTGACCCTCTCTACTGGCTCTTTGTAAAGCAAAATCAGTAGAACTTTTACAGAAGTCATGGAAAACATCTAAAACTCACCAACAGTTTGAGTGGAATTGTGTTTAATCAAATCCGACCCAGATACATTCCTCTGCACACACAGTTACTGAACGTCGGATTTGCACCCTCTCGCAGGAAACACCTTCTTCCCGTAAGAACTTAAAGATGATTGGGAAGCCACAGCCAAGGACAACACAAAAAGCTCATTCACACAGGAGGGACAGAGCAGGCGTTCCCAGGTCCAAACACAGAGGCTGCACTGTACTCCTGCCCTCAGTAGTTAAATACGAAGAGACCTCTTGTACTTGCAGACCGGCCATATGGCACTGCTATGGAACTATAGCAGGGTGACACCCCAATGTTTCTATATATCTGTAACCTTGTTATGAGCTAAGGGGGCCCAGTCTGAAGGTCAGTTAGGGGGAGATTTGGGGTGAGTGCTTATTTGTACCCTGGGTACCCCTGGAACTATAGCAGGGTGACACCCCAATGTTTCTATATATCTGTAACCTTGTTATGAGCTAAGGGGCCCAGTCTGAAGGTCAGTTAGGGGGAGATATGGGGTGTTTATTTGTGCCCTGGGTACCCCTGGAACTATAGCAGGGTGACTGTTACCCCAATGTTTCTATATATCTGTAACCTTGTTATGAGCTAAGGGGGCCCAGTCTGAAGGTCAGTTAGGGGGAGATTTGGGGTGAGTGTTTATTTGTGCCCTGGGTACCCCTGGAACTATAGCAGGGGGACTGTTACCCCAATGTTTCTATATATCTGTAACCTTGTTATGAGCTAAGGGGGCCCAGTCTGAAGGTCAGTTAGGGGGATATTTGGGGTGAGTGCTTATTTGTACCCTGGGTACCCCTGGAACTATAGCAGGGAGACTGTTACCCCAATGTTTCTATATATCTGTAACCTTGTTATGAGCTAAGGAGGCCCAGTCTGAAGGCCAGTTAGGGGCAGATTTGGGGTGAGTGCTTATTTGTGTCCTGGATAGTCCTGGAACTACAGTAGGGTGAAAACCTGTAACATAACAATACTAAAAATCGCCCCAGCCCAGATGCTCCCTGTAATGAAGTTAAAAAGTTATATACATGCAAGGCTGCAGAGTAGTCTCTGCTCAATCCAATCCAGCTGTGGAGTAGTCGCTTTACATTAGCATACTATGCGGCAACATATCACTGGTTCTGACTTGTGATATCTGTTATATATGTATGTGTGCAGGGCTCTCTGAGTTAGCAAATTATATCATTCACAGGCAGCGAGAATAACGCTGTACTGTCGTTCACAGCGAGGAGGCTTAGGAATGTATAAGCTGCCCTCCTCCCTATAAGTGCGTTCTTTTCCTATGAGCAAGATCCACCTCTGTACATCAGACAGGTATCAGGGACTCAGAACAACTCTCCCACTGAAATAGCTGATCTGAGGAGACCATTAAAATAAGGATATTTTTAGGGTGAACAACCTTAGCAACCATACGTAAGAAGCAGCAGAGCTGTGGGTCAAAATAAGTTTTAAAAATAAATCAGAATATTAGAATGTCTACATCTACATTATATCTATAAAATGTCTATCTAGATTCAATACAGTTCAATACAAAAGGGTGGCATATTCATATATGGGGCACTAGAATGTAAATGCCTGAGCCAAACCCAAGAGTAAGGGAATGGAGTGCCAGGGCATAGCATCAAGTTCATGAGCCAATCACAAAGCCGCATGATGTGGAGCTACTAATCTTTTAGGACAAGTGATTGTCATCTGAGGAAAGGCAGAGGCTAATTTGGGGCTGTTTTGGAGGCTTGAGGCGATGCTATTTTGAGAAGGCATAAACAAAGGCAGTGTGTAATTAGCATGACCAGTAGGAATGTCACAGCGAGCTACAAAGGGCAATGACTTCATCAGATTGTCTGGTGCCCCTTCTACCATTTCATTCTGATCTTCCACCCACCCTCTCTGTACAGCAGGGAGTCCCTAAAAATGTTTCTTTTTATTTGTAACAAGCTGGGGGAGCACAAGATATTCCCCCGCATGCACAGGCTGCCCGGCAAGTCTTACCTGACACAGAGACTGCGTGCGGCCGTACCCCATGCTTCTCGTTGTTGGCCAGCCTGTAAGAGAGAGGGTTGAATCTGTGAATGGTGCACATTCTTCATGGTCAAAGAGCCTGTGTCTTCTCCTCTAACAGGCTAACTTCTGTAATTAGCAGGACTAATCCATTTTCCACCCAGGCAGAGGGGGTTGAGGGAGGGCACTGAAAACTGAAAGGAAAATACCACTACCTCTTTTTTGTGTGGAGCCGAGCTGTAAAAGTGAATGTTAATGGAAGGTGGAAAGAGGAATTAATGTGGATAACAACATTTCCACCATAAACACACATTTGCTTACTGAATGCTTGGCTATTAATGAGGAGCCATATTGAACAGCGGTGACCCCATATATTGATATCTGGTTATAGATTAATACTTCACTTATATTTAGATCATAATTAAGCAGTTTATAATCTGAAGATGTTATACCTGTACAAGACTGAAGTCCTAAGGGAGAAAAATGCACCTAAAGTGCTGGAATATTTCATAACCACAAATAATATCTCCCTGTGTGATAAAGGAACAGAGTGGCTCAGTACAGGATACTGTATTGTGCTGCAGCATGTAGGTGCGCTATTAATCATGATACACTCCTATGTTATATGTAGGTGTGCTATTAATCCTGATACACCCCTATGTAATATGTAGGTGCGCTATTAATCATCATACACCCCTATGTTATATGTAGGTGCACTATTATATCCAGATACACTCCTATGTTATATGTAGGTGCGCTATTAATCCTGATACACCCCTATGTTATATGTAGGTGTGCTATTACACCCCTATGTTATATGTAGGTGTGCTATTAATCCTGATACACCCCTATATTATATGTAGGTGCGCTATTAATCCTGATATGATCCTATGTTATATGTAGGTGCACTATTAATCCTGATACACCCATGTTATATGTAGATGAGCTATTAATCCTGATACACCCATATGTTATATGTAGGTGCACTATTAATCCTGATACACCCATGTTATATGTAGATGAGCTATTAATCCTGATACACCCATATGTTATATGTAGATGAGCTATTAATCCTGATACACCCCTATAATATATGTAGGTGCGCTATAAAACCTAATACACCACTATGTTATATGTAGGTGCGCTATTAATCCTGATACACCCCTATGTTATATGTAGGTGTGCTATTACACCCCTATGTTATATATAGGTGTGCTATTAATCCTGATACACCCCTATGTTATATGTAGGTGTGCTATTACACCCCTATGTTATATGTAGGTGTGCTATTAATCCTGATACACCCCTATATTATATGTAGGTGCGCTATTAATCCTGATATGATCCTATGTTATATGTAGGTGCGCCATTAATCCTGATACACCCATATGTTATATGTAGATGAGCTATTAATCCTGATACACCCCTATAATATATGTAGGTGCGCTATAAAACCTAATACACCACTATGTTATAGGTAGGTGCGCTATTAATCATGATACACCCCTATGTTATATGTAGGTGCACTATTAATCCTTACACAAAGGGTATTTACACTATTAATCCTGATATGCTTCTATGTTACATGTAGGTGAGCTATTAATCCTGATACACCCCTATGTTATATGGAGCTGCGCTATTAATCCTGATATGCTCCTATGTTATTTGTAGGTGCGCTATTAATCCTATTACACCCCTATGTTATATGTAGGTGTGCTATTAATCCTATTACACCCCTATGTAATATGTAGGTGTGCTATTAATCCTGATACACCCCTATGTTATATGTAGGTGCGCCATTAATCCTGATACACCCATATGTTATATGTAGATGAGCTATTAATCCTGATACACCCCTATAATATATGTAGGTGCGCTATAAAACCTAATACACCACTATGTTATAGGTAGGTGCGCTATTAATCATGATACACCCCTGTTATATGTAGGTGCACTATTAATCCTTACACAAAGGGTATTTACACTATTAATCCTGATATGCTTCTATGTTACATGTAGGTGAGCTATTAATCCTGATACACCCCTATGTTATATGGAGCTGCGCTATTAATCCTGATATGCTCCTATGTTATTTGTAGGTGCGCTATTAATCCTATTACACCCCTATGTTATATGTAGGTGTGCTATTAATCCTGATACACCCCTATGTAATATGTAGGTGTGCTATTAATCCTGATACACCGCTATGTTATATGTAGGTGTTGGTGCATGGGCTTTAAGGCTGGACGCTGGCATTCCCCACTGTCTCCTGTTAAATAAACTGGGACGTTCCCTGCATTCCTTGTGTGCATTTCTGCCACTTTCTTCACAGACTCATTCACACTTGGTCATTGCCGAGTATTTTAGCAACCGGGCGGGATCAGCCATTCCTGTCTTGCCAAGAAAGCTCCGCCCAAGTCGCTATCAGGGTCAATATACAGGGTTAGTAAGGATCCGCCAGAGTCAAGTTCATCCTTTTGGAAGGCAGATTCTTCTGCACAAATACTCTTTAACCTTTGTATATTTCTCCTGTTCAAATGGCGGATAAAACTTGCCTTTATATCAGGGGGAGCTGCTATAATGTTTGGCTTAAAACAAATATGGTGGCACATACATATACATATATACATATACATATACATATACATATACATATACATATACATATACATATACATATACATATATATATATATATATATATATATATATATATATATATATATATATATATATATAGACAAATACAAGATTCCTCTGCACTCAACCCATTATCAATATATTTAAGACAGCGACATTTTGTGCATACTGCTACTGAAAAATGCCTTACCCTTTAAACAAAACAGGGATTGTTTGTCCATATATTGCAATATATTTAAGCTGGCCAACTACGTCAAAGTCATCCCATATCTGGCCAGTCCTATGCTCAATTTTCATCTGATTCATTAAGAATTCTATGGTTTAATTATACATTTTATAAAAGGGACGAATACGTTTTACCTGCAACTTACTCGCTGCTTTCAAAGTAAAACTCCCAAACTTGGCTGCCCTTTTATTAGACACCAGTGGGATCCCACTGCCCTTTTATTAGACACCAGTGGGATCCCACTGGTGTCTAATAAAAGGGCAGCCAAGTTTGGGAGTTTTACTTTGAAAGCAGCGAGTAAGTTGCAGGTAAAACGTATTCGTCCCTTTTATAAAATGTATAATTAAACCATAGAATTCTTAATGAATCAGATGAAAATTGAGCATAGGACTGGCCAGATATGGGATGACTTTGACGTAGTTGTTCAGCTTAAATATATTGCAATATATGGACAAACAATCCCTGTTTTGTTTAAAGGGTAAGGCATTTTTCAGTAGCAGTAGCACAAAATGTCTCTGTCTTAAATATATTGATAATGGGTTGAGTGCAGAGGAATCTTGTATTTGTCTATATGTTTTTTGTGGTCACACCCTCATTGCACCCCCGCCTAATGATTTTAAAAACTAGTGGTGAGCACAACTTTCCCCCTGTTTGTTATATTATATATATATATATATCTATATATATACACACATACATACACACTCACAAAAGTTTAACACACACATTGGCTCTCTCCAGTGCAAGTGTCAGGACTATGAAGATAAAGCCACTGAATTGCAGATCCCCTGATTTAGCAGAGATTAGCTGAGGGCTATTTAGAAATATGTCCATGTGTTGGCCAATGTACCATTATATTGCCCCTGTGCTTCTCATCTGCTGTCAGCACTTCAGCCGGGGTCACTGTTGATTTAACCTTTTTCTTTTTACAGAAACCTGTCATTCACAGATCCATTATCAGTGGCCCTGCAGCTGTTCTGGACTGCAATTCCCAGAATCCTTCTCAAAGCCAATGACCTGAAACAAAATGCCGGGGGGGGAGGCTCTGATTCTGCGAGGGCAGCGGAGGGGAATTTATGTAAATCTGCACTAACCTGATAAACAGAGGTTAAATGAAACCTACAAAATCAATATAAAACATAATCCTACACCTTTCAGTGTAATGCAGCCCCACATCAATAACATTCCACCGAGAAGCGTTCAAAGATCTCAACAGCTTCGACTGATACAAATGAGAATCAACGCAGAGAGTTTCATTGCCCAAACCCCTTCCATTTCCACCTACAGCTCTTCTAAGTTTCAGTATTCAAATAATCCATCACATAGTATATAATTAGGATATTTGAAGTCACTGAGGGGTTGTTCTGTGACCATATAAAGGCACAAGGCTGCAGGCTGAGTTATACAGGGAACTCTGAGTATCACTCATGTATTATAAGGGATAATGTACCCCCTACTGTAAATGATAAGGATATTAGAAGTCACTGAGGGGTTGTTCTGTGACCATATAAAGGCACAAGGCTGCAGGCTGAGTTATACAGGGAACTCTGAGTATCACTCATGTATTATAAGGGATAATATACCCCCTACTGTAAATGATAAGGATATTAGAAGTCACTGAGGGGTTGTTCTGTGACCATATAAAGGCACAAGGTTGCAGGCTGAGTTATACAGGGAACTCTGAGTATCACTCATGTATTATAAGGGATAATGTACCCCCTACTGTAAATGATAAGGATATTAGAAGTCACTGAGGGGTTGTTCTGTGACCATATAAAGGCACAAGGCTGCAGGCTGAGTTATACAGGGAACTCTGAGTATCACTCATTTATTATAAGGGATAATGTACCCCCTACTGTAAATGATAAGGATATGTGACCATATAAATGCATAACAGGATTTTAGGTTTGTCCCATAATTAATAGTGAATGATCTAGACCTGAAAAGTACACATCAGTTATCACACACTGAGTAAGAAGATACTAGTTAGTGAATTGTTAATACTTTCAAAGAGACTGGGCCTTTGCTAAACATTAGTCTCTCACATATAAAGAGCTGAGGGTTAATACAAGGCAAATGTTAACGTTACAGAGCAGGCAGATAAATACTTACTTTGGTATAGATGGCAGAGCTCTCTCGCCTTCTGCATTGAAAAACAAACAAGAGGGAAGTTGTTAAGAGTTTTGCATCATTTTCCTGACAGGGGCAACAGACAAAACTATTATTTAGAAAAGTATCAAATAAAGGATACAAGAAGCACCTGTTGACATCACAATGCAAATAGTTGTATCTACTAATTATAATTTTACTGTACACTGACCTAAATCTGCTTTATTTCTACAGCAATATCAAGTGATAGCACAAACAATGTGTTATAAGTTTTTTTATGACAATTTCTTCATTAAAGCCATTAGTTAGGAATTGGTTAAAAAAAATATCCATTATAAGTAGATTCTGCAAACTGCCACTAGGGGGCCCATGGAAGGAAAGCACATTGGCAACATCCTTGAAGAACAGCAAAGCTGCAAAGGCTTCAGATATGTACAGAGCCAATGGGTTCTTAGTGCAGCGTTCTAGATAAGCAATAATACATGAGAGCATTACATTTTTTCGCCTTGTTTTATCGTGGAAATGACGCCCATAGACTTTAATGGGTGTTGGCGGCAATTTGCCGACAGCGAATTTTTGGCGAAACGAAACGGCTCAAATTCGCCCATCCCTAACCAAGATGTATTAAGGTGACAGCACAACCTGTGGCTACTACAGAATATTGTATAGAACCTAACATCCCTCAAGTAAAAAGAAATATGTTTTTAAAGGGGTGGTTCACCTTTGAGTTAAATTTTAGTATGTTATAGAATGTCTCATTCTAAGCAACTTTTCAATTGGCCTTCATTCTTTTTTTTTTTTCTTTTTTTTTATTATTTGCCTTCTTCTTCTGGCTCTTTCCAGCTTTCAAATGGGGGGTCACTGACCCCATCTAAAAAACAAATGCTCTGTAAGGCTACAAATGTATTGTTATTGCTACTTTTTATTACTCATCTTTCTATTCAGGCCTCTCCTATTAATAGCCCAGTCTCTTATTAAAATCAATGCATGGTTGCTAGGGGAATTTGCACCCTAGCAAAAGAAATAGGGATGGGTGGTTAACCTTTGAGTTAAATTTTCGTATGTTATTGAATGTCTCATTCTAAGCAACTTTTCAATTGGCCTTCATTTTTTTTAATTATTTGCCTTTTTCTTCTGACTCTTCCCAGCTTTCAAATGGGGGGTCACTGACCCCATTTTAAGACAAATGATCTGTAAGGCTACAAATGTATTGGCCATTCTTTTTCATATCCCAGTCTCTTATTTTTAACAAAGCATGGTTGCTACAATAATTTTGCCCCTAGCAACCAGACTTCTGAAATTGCAAACAGGAGAGCTGCTGAATACAAATCTAAATAACTGAAAAACCACAAATAAGAAAAAAATAAATCTAATTGCAAATTGTCTCAGAATGTCTCTCTACAACATACTGACAGTTAATTTAAAGGCGAGAAACCTCTTTAAATAGAGTAGGCGTGTCCCTCACATGGGGTTCGTTCAATTCCTGGCCACTGGCCCTTTACCAGTATAGCCTCATCCCTTTCGGATTTGGTTTATTCCGTAGAAAGCCAAAGGGCAAATTCCAATTTCCCTGGTAACTGGCCGTATTGGGACTAATTATTGACTTATGGATTTAATGCAAACACCCTTATAGTCAGTCAGTATTACTGTGTCAGTCCTACATAGGTGATAAATTAGAGAAGTCCAGTAGGAATGAGAATCCTAAATCCTGGGCACATTATGTATAATTCTACTCTGTACGAGTGCAGATCCTGTGATCTATAATGTTGTCTGAATTGAATTTCCCCGGCTCATTACTCTTCAGTCCTGAGACACAAGCATTGGGTTGCAGAAGTAATGGTTCCTCATATCTAGGTGGGTTCTGTAGAAAGGGGACCGGTATGTCCCAACAGCTAGGAATAGATGATTCCCAATTAGCAAAGAGCTGGTAATGTTTTTGTAGGCAGTTGATTTCCCATACAGGCTCATCTGTACCCCTTGCACTAATAGTGATCTAGTGACAGGGGATATAGAGGGTGACCTCTTTTGCACAATGATGATGAGCAGCAGCAGACACAGCTCTGAGTTGATGTGATGTGTCATGTCCTTCAAACCAGGCCTGCAGGGGGGAACACAAGGCAGCCATCTTGTCCAGGAGGAAGGAGAGCAGCCCCCCAGCAGAGAGCAGCTGTACAGATGAATTAGCATCAGTCCTGCCACTGATTTGCTTGAAGGAAAAGCGACAGTAAAAATGGCACAATCCTCCTGAGTATTTGATCCCTACAGGCTTGTTTGCCCTATAATTGGTCCATTTAGAACAAATCCTTCCTATACCTGCTGATCTTGTTAAAGGAACAGTAACATCTAAAAATGACAGCGTTTTAAAGTAATACAAGTATAATAAAGAGTTGCCCTGCACTGGTAAAACTGCTGTTTTTGCTTCAGAAACTCTACTATTGTTTATATAATAAACTGCTGTGTAGCAATGGGGGCAGCCATTCAAAAGAGAAAAGGCTCAGGTTACCCAGCAGATAGCAGATAATCCCATTATGTTCTACAGAGTTTATCTGAACAGTCACAAATATGGAGCGCTCACCTCCCAACTCGTCTCACAGTTGCTGTGCCAGGTGCTGAACCGGAAGACCCCAATCCTGTCGAAGGGTCACATCAATACTCCAAGAAATTACCAGCAGCACACTGTTAGTCTTGCATAAGTGCTCAAGTGCAGATTTATTGTGTAGCCCATAGCATACAAAGGCAACGTTTCGGACCTCCCAGGTCCTTTATCAAGGCTTGACAAAGGACCTGGGAGGTCCGAAACGTTGCCTTTGTATGCTATGGGCTACACAATAAATCTGCACTTGAGCACTTATGCAAGACTAACAGTGTGCTGCTGGTAATTTCTTGGACTACAGAGTTTATCTGTCATCCACTATTTAACCTGTGCCATATAGACTTTTTTCATTTTCCACCCTGGCTACACAGCAGCTTGTTTATATGAACTATAGTAGTACTTATCTGTTATCTACTGTGTATCCTGTGCTTGAATGGCTGCCCCCATGGCTACACAGCAGCTTGTTTATATAAACTATAGTAGTAATTATGTTATGTACTGTGTATCCTGTGCTTGAATGGCTGCCCCATGGCTACATAGCAGCTTGTTTATATGAACTATAGTAGTACTTATCTGTTATCTACTGTGTATCCTGTGCTTGAATGGCTGCCCCCATGGCTACACAGCAGCTTGTTTATATAAACTATAGTAGTACTTATCTGTTATCTACTGTGTATCCTGTGCTTGAATGGCTGCCCCCATGGCTACACAGCAGCTTGTTTATATAAACTATAGTAGTACTTATCTGTTATCTACTGTGTATCCTGTGCTTGAATGGCTGCCCCCCATGGCTACACAGCAGCTTGTTTATATAAACTATAGTAGTACTTATCTGTTATCTACTGTGTATCCTGTGCTTGAATGGCTGCCCCCATGGCTACACAGCAGCTTGTTTATATAAACTATAGTAGTACTTATCTGTTATCTACTGTGTATCCTGTGCTTGAATGGCTGCCCCCATGGCTACACAGCAGCTTGTTTATATAAACTATAGTAGTACTTATCTGTTATCTACTGTGTATCCTGTGCTTGAATGGCTGCCCCCATGGCTATACAGCAGCTTGTTTATATGAACTATAATAGTGTTTCTGAAGCAAACACACCAGTTTTACCAGTGCAGGGCAACACTGCATTATATTTTCATTAGTTTAAAACACTTTCAGTTTTCGGTGTTACTGTTCCTTTAACAAAGGGGGATCATTCAATTTAAGTAAAGTTTGGATATTCTGTGTGTGGCAAAGTTTTCCACAAAATGTGTTGATTGAATAATTAAAAAGACTTATCTCAGTAAATGGGAATGTGGCTAAACTTTCATTTAACCTTTTTGCTTCTTCCCGGCAGATGTTCAGAATTACAGGAAGCAATGGATTACGGAGTAAAATCAAAAACCAACTCTTTTTTTTTTTGCAAGTCAGACAGACCGTTCATAAACTGCTCCAAAAACATCAGCTTCAAGAAAAACTAAAGCAAAAAGCAAGAGAAACCTTTCTGGTAACTGGGATTCTGTTAAGACAGAACTGCTGATTTTCGGAGGAAACAAAGTACAGGAAGTCCCATGAGTATCAGGAAATAACCCCCCCCCCCCCCCAATGAAAGCACAAAAAGGAACTATATACCCATTTTTTACTGAAATAAAACAAATGTATCTCCCTTATGTAAATACTTCATGCTGGTTTCAGGTAGAAGTAACCTGTGTTCTCTTATGATACAGTATCACTTAAAAGCTTTGATTCTTAACTTTAAAATCAGGAACTTGATATTGAGCCCAGGTTTAAAGAGGTGGTTCATCTTTAAATTAACTTTTCATATGTTATAGAATGGCCAATGCTCAACTTTTCCATTGGTCTTCTTCGATATAGTTTTTTTTTTTAAATTATTTGCCATTTTCCATCTAAAAAACAAATGCTCTGTAAGGCTACAAATGTATTGTTATTGTTACTTTTTATTACTTTCTATTCAGGCCTCTCCTAGTCATATTCCAGTGCATGGTTGCTAGGGGAATTTGGACCCTAGTTACCAGTTAATACACAAATTGAAGAGATGCTTGATAAAAAGCTAAATAACTAAAAAAACACAAATAATAAAAAATGAAAACCAATTGCAAATTGTCTCAGAATATCACTCTCTTCATCATACTAAAACCCCTTTAAAGGGGTGATTCACCTTTCAGTTCACTTTTAGTATGTTCTAGAATGGCCATTTCTAAGCAACCCTTCAATTTGTCTTCATTATATATTATTTTTAGTTTTTTCAATTCTTTGCCTTCTTCTTCTGACTTTTTCCAGCTTTTATATGGGGGTGACTGACCCCTTCTAAAAAACAAATGCTCTGTAAGGCTACACATGTATTGTTAGTGAGACTTTTAATTACTGATTTTTATTCAGGCTTCTGCTATTCATAATCCAGTATATTTAAATCAATGCATTGTTGCCAGGAGAATATGGACCTTAGCAACCAGATTGCTGAAATTGCAAACAGGAGAGCTGCTTAATAAAAATCTAAGTAATGCAAAAAGTACAAATAATAAAAAATGGAAACCAATTACAAATTGCCTCAGAACATCTCTATCATACTAAAACTGAAAGGTGAACAAGCCCTTTACAGGAGAACTAAAGTTTAACTAACGAAGTTGGCTAGAAATGTTGTACTTGATGTTTTGTGCTTCTGTACAAGCACAAGGCAACCACAGCCCTTTAGCAGTAAAGATCTGTGTCTCCAAAGATGCCCCAGTAGCTCCCCATCTTCTTTTCTGCTGATTCACTGCACATGCTCTGTGCTGCTGTCACTTACTGAGCTTAGGGAGCCACTCACAATATACAGTACACATAGAATAGAAATGTCACAATATAAGGCTGATTAGTAATTAATACACATAATTACTACATGGCAGCACAGAAACCAGTGCAATTAGCATCAGAATTTAATAATCAGCAAACCTGTAGCATCAGCTTATATTACAGCCAGGGAAGCTCATTTTCTGCTGGATAATTAGTGACGAGCCCTAAGCTTAGCTTCTCAACAGCCAATCAGAGCCCACTGAGCATGTGAGTGTCACAGACACTTTCCAAGATGGTGACCCCCTGTGACAAGTTTGAAGTCCTGGATCATTGCTGCTATTGACAAGCTCAAACTTTAGCCTCGTGCAATAAGTTCACTATATAAAATATGGTATTTTTAGCCACATTCATTTTTAAGGGTTTCGTTCTACTTTAAGGCGGGTCTCTCTTAATAAAGTTAACTGTTCTGCTACAATAGGCAATAGCAATGAAAACAAGGTGCAAAAAGATGTTTGCTTGATGTGAATATTATCACATTAAAATGTGAGTATTTTCTCACGTCCCGCTGCCTGGGGGCCCTGCACAGTAAATCGATATGGGTTGGCCTGTAAGGAGCTTTGATAAATTCAAGGGAGAATTTCGGAAGAATGTGTGACCTTGTACAAGTTGGAATTTAAAGGGCACAAGGAAATGAACACTGACAAGAAAATCTGCTGCTGAAAGGGCAAGTCTATAAAGCTGCATATTTTATATTATTCGTGTATGTCTAAACAGCATTAGAGCATTGCCATCGTACTGCTTTCCAACCAACACTCAACTCCTCAAGCTGTCTGGCAAATTAGTAACTCTGCACTCGGTACAACATATTCACTTCAATGGCTATTCAGGGTGTTGCGACAACCCCATTTCCAACATAAACAGAAAAATGATCCCCTGGGCATAAAAGGGAACCAGGGAGAAGGAGCTGTAAGTCTTGAATCTCCTATAGGCATGTGGATGATTTTCAGCATTGAATCTGAGAAGGTCGCAGTATACAAAGTAACACAAAGCAAATATTCACTAGGGAATGAATGCAATGGGATGTGTTTTCCTGACTGCTCTTGAACATACACAGAAGCTTTTAGGAATACAAGTCCCATTAGGATGCCCGTAAGCAGGCCCGAGGCACAACACCAAAAAAAAAAAAAAAAAATTCCATTTACCTTTTTGTGGCCTGATGATAAAAGATTCTGAGGCTCCACTGACGAGGCGACAGTATCCATCTATCAAGTCCGCCATGTTCTCAGCGATGGTGAGGGACGGGGCTGTCACAGTCAGAGGCTGAAGGGAAGAGGATGTCCAACAAAAGAGGCATTATAGGAACGTGTGGTGTCACAGAACAGCTGCATCCTAAACTCAGAGCAATGTATACTGTATATCAGCCCCATTAACTCTTCTACTGAATCAGAGCAATGCATACTGTCTATCAGCCCCATTAACTCTTCTCCTGAATCAGAGCAATGTATACTGTACATCAGCCCCATACACACTAATTAACTCTTCTCCTGAATCAGAGCAATGTATACTGTACATCAGCCCCATACACACTAATTAACTCTTCTACTGAATCAGAGCAATGTATATAGTACATCAGCCCCATACACACACACACTCATTAACTCTTCTACTGAATCAGAGCAATGTATACTATACATCAGCCCCATACACATTTATTAACTCTTCTACTGAATCAGAGCAATGTATACTGTACATCAGCCCCATACACACACACACACTCATTAACTCTTCTACTGAATCAGAGCAATGTATACTGTACATCAGCCCCATACACACAAATTAACTCTTCTCCTGAATCAGAGCAATGTTTATAGTACATCAGCCCCATACACACACACTCACTGCCCTGACTCTGTAGCTTTGTGTCCCCACCCCACCACGTGTACAGACACTTACCTCTGGGGCGCCAGCAATTTTCAGCTGTAACATCCCCTTTCTGTCCTTGTCTTCACTGCTGGAATACTGAATCGTTTGGACCTGAGTAAAGTCTGCCAGATGGGTGGGCTGAAAAACAGTGAGGGGGGGATTACAAAGTGAGTATCAAAAGTATTCTTGTAGCCTGTGTTTCCTTACTGGAAATACTGGGCATCAGCACACTTTAACTGAATGGAGTAGACTTAGCAGAAAGTGGGTAGGGTTTTTGGAGTAGGGGCATAACTGGGAATTGCTGGGCACAGGTAAGGCGAATCAACAGAGTGTTAGTCCTAAAATGTTTACGTTGTTGGAATGCACCATAGTTCATCTGTATTTATTAAATATGTAAAAAGGGAGGCTGCCATATAACTTCATGTAGAATCACTCAGTACATTTCTGGGCACTTCAGCAATAAACCTGAATTATCACAGTCATTTAAACTGCGAATAGCATTAATATTTAACCTGTGAACTCCCTGCAGGTTATGAATTTATTGAAGCATCACCTGGTGCTTCCCTGCCCAGCTCTATAACTCTCGTCTCATTGAGTGATAGAATTGAGCAGGAAAATGTCAAGAGACGCTTCCTGATTCAGTTGAATAGCTTTTGCCATTCTGCAGGAAAAAAAGGTGAAGTTGAGGTCACTTATAAAAACTGCTAAAATAGCAAAGCCTAGCTGTAAAACAGATTTATTACACACCCGCTTTACTACATATTGCACTGACAGTTCTCCTGTAACGTTAAGACAGAGATCGGTGTGCTCAGAACAAAATACTTACATTAGAGCCCTTGTCTGTGAGGTAACTAATCCCTTCTTCTGGGCCAATAGCCAACTCCACTGATATAATCCAACTAGACTTTTATTGGTGTCATATAAAGCCAACAGGGAAAGGAGAGCAGGAAAAGGAAAAATAAAACCATTAGTACAATATCCCAGTACAGAGGGTGTATCTATATAGAAAGAAAACTGCAGCAATGAATACAATGAATACAGAGCAGCTGATTTTTACATTTTTATTAACATTTAATTTAGTTCTAATGGGGCACTCTAATCTGAAGGTTCGTAGGATTTAGGACCGACTGCATTCCAATCCTGCTTTATGTATTGTTTAGATTCCCCTTGGCATTCAATAGGGATATAGATATAAATCTACAGATGTATACAGGACCTCATGCTGGAGCCAGCTACTATGGGAAGAAATGCTATAATCCATAATCTCTTTCATAAGTGATAAATGTAAATTGTTTATATTTTGTTAGATGAAGAGTTTCAACCTGATCCCTGCATGCTCTTTGCAATATATCGCCACCTAGTGGATTAGGAAAACAGAAAATAATCTGCAATCTAAAGGTGGCCATACACGTAGAACCAAACGAGCAGATATCTACCCAATATGCCCACATTGAGGTGGGGGGATATCGGGCTGATCCAATTGTGGGCCCTAGGGCCCAACGATCGGATCACAACGAAGGGTAAACGGGCAGTCGGATCACACGACGCCAGGGCCGGAACTAGGGGTAGGCAGAGTAGGCACGTGCCTAGGGTGCAAAGGTGGAGGGGCGCCAGGCACATACTTACTCCTACCCCTAGTCCGGTCCCTTCTCTGCCGACCGCCCATCTGTGCGAGTACGCGAACACATGCGTCGATTTGTGCATGTGCAGAAGCGTCTATGCGCTGATGCGTCTTTTCGCTCATGCGCAGAAGCGCGCAACTAGCCAGAGCAGCAGCCGGGCAGGCTGCCTAGGGCGCCTGCCCGGCTTGGCCAGGCTCTGCGCGACGCACCAACGAACAAAATGCGGTCTGCCTTCCGACGGGATTTTTAGTCCTGTCTGATCGACTTCTGCCCGACTTTCAGCCAGATATCAATCAGGGAAGCCCGTCGGAAGGGCCCCATACACGGGCCAATAAACTGCCGACTTGGGATCAAGTACAAATGACTGTTTTATTATTACAGACAAAAAAGGAAATCATTATAGAAAAAATGGATCTATCTATGGGAGACTGCCTTTCCATAATTTCGGGACTTTCTGGATAACAGATCCCATACCTGTATTTAATTTGACCTTTCATTCTGCTTTTGTCCACAGAAAAATGCCATCTGGTGCTATGGGCGATGACAACAACTTGCTAGAAAAGATTGGCATTATTATTTCTTTACAGGTCATTTTTTTTTCATATTCAGCTTCTGTTCTAATGTGCAGTCCACTACCTTGTTGCTAGCGTCACTAAACATAGCAACCAGCAGGCAGAAATAGAGAGGCAACAGAGCACCCAAGTTAAAAAAATGTAAAAAAAAAAAAAATGTCAGCATGACACTGTCTACGGCACAGGAACATTTTATTTTAAGGTTAAAATTCCCTTTACGAATATGAAACACAAGTAGCCTGCAAGCAATGACTGGTAGTGAAATTGGGCTTAGCTTCCTGCTGTGACCTCTTTATAAATGGAGTCTTTATTCTGCACAGACTTCCCTTATTTAGCAAAGTCTTTTAGTGCAGAGAGATTTTTTTTTCTCCCTTTACCCACAGACGTGAGACTCCAAGCTCCCATGTTGCCTCTGTATCAACTGTATCGGCTAATGAATAGCAGTCTTGGCATGCGATTTCCCAGTAAAGGAACAGAGTCCATATTGGCACCTACATGCACCAACCTCTGGGCAAAACTTAACCCTCCCCTCCTAAACTTGCATCTTTGTACATGATAACCTCCACTGCAATCAGCATTATTATTTTTCCGTCCATCAGTAATGTGGGACTATTATGGTTTCATATTTACGACTACAAGAGATCGTTTAGCTTTCTTTCTTTATAAGCACGTCTTACTTTCCGCATCACTAGTTATTGTCTCTCAGTCGGTCTTGGGGTATTCATATGTACACAAAGAAAACTGTAGTAATGCCCATAAGCAAAATACATAAATCCAGTTCCCATAGCAAGTGTGTTTGTATAGGGATGCCATGTTTGCACAGGGACCTGGTTGCTGCACTCTATACATAGTGAGAACAACAATGAAAAATGTATAGAATGGTTCCACCATCCTCCCTGCTGAATGTTTCCCTACTCTTTCCTTAAGGTGGCCAAGAAAGATGGTTTGTTTCAATACACACGTGTAGAGCTGAATGGTCAGATATACAGACAGAAACAATAGAATTCTACTTGTATCAGCACTAACAATGGCCGATGTTTGAGTCCCTTCAAAGGCAATCAATCAAAATCTTCTGGCCAGTCCGATCGAGGAGCCGAGCGATACCCAAGTCTTCTGCTGATATTGGTCGGCTCTTTTCCCACCATACATGCACCGAATATCGCACGAAAATATATTTTATACGATATTATCTGTGCGTCTATGGCCACCTTTACTCTACACAAAAGACTTTACACATTGTGCTTCTTGTGCACTGTATCATTCCATTTCTATTGTTATCCATAGTGATCATGCAGTTTTGTTAAATGTCACACTAAAGCCAACACATACTAAATATATCCACATATACACAGAGTGCTTGCTAGATCAGCCACTGCCATGTACATGTTAGCTGGTTAAACTGTCAAGTTTCATTAAAAGGCATGTAACGACAAAAAAAATTAAATCCCATTTTTACTTTCTTTAATGAAAAATAAATCTATCTCCAATATACTTTAATTAAAAACTGTGCACCATTTTTATAAGAAACCTGACTGTATGCAGTGAAATTCCCCCTTCGTTTTACTTGTTCTGACTGTTGCAGATAGAAAACTTCAGACGGTCCCTAACTGCTCTGCAGGGAAACTGATCATACTTTGAAACAGCAGGGGGAGCCCCCCCACCTTACTTCCCTGACCTCGAGCAACTTTGTTTGTTTCCCTATAAAGCAGCCGGCGACTGTGTAGAGATTTGTATCCACAGACCCAGTGCAGTCTGTATATTCCGATTATTAATCGGTCTTGTTGTATCTGCTTCTATGGCACATATTATTTGACGTGTGCTGTTTTGATAATGCTATGATGATTCCTAAGCTTAACCTCCCAACTGAAGCCCAGACCACACTGAGCATGTGCATAGTCTTGGTCTTGCAAATTTATTTAACAAAGTTACAAGATGATGACGGCCAACTTTGAAAACATAAATCATTTGTCTAATTAGGTGCAGTCAGGGCCGGAACTAGGTGTAGGCAGAGTAGGCACGTGCCTAGGGCGCAAAGCTTAGGGGGCGCCCAGCGCGTACCTTTAACTGCTGCCTACCCCCGTCCGGTCTTCATCACTGTTCCTTGTGTGCATGCGCACGCTCCTTTGAGACAGGAGTGTGGCATGCGATGTGTGCGCGCGGCTAAGTGATTGAGAGTGGCTTGTGTTGTGACGCTTTTGTGAGCATGCGCTCAGTGTAGGGGGCGACGCGGCAGGTCGGGTTGCCTGGGGCTAGGGATGCACCAAATCCACTTTTTTGGATTCGGCCGAACCCCCGAATCCTTGGTGAAAGATTCGGCCGAATACCGAACCAAATCCGAACCCTAATTTGCATATGCAAATTAGGGACGGAAGGGGAAAACATTTTTACTTCCTTGTTTTCTGACAAAAAGTCACGCAATTTCCCTCCCCGCCCCTAATTTGCATATGCAAATTAGGATTCGGTTCGGCCGGGTAGAAGGATTCGGCCGAATCCGAATCCTGCTGAAAAAGGCCGAATCCTGGCCGAATCCCGAACCGAATCCTGGATTCGGTGCATCCCTACCTGGGGCGTCTGCCCAGGCTGGCCCAGCCCTGGGTGCAGTAAGTTCATGTTTAGTATACAAAATACAGCATTTCTAGCATTATTCTATTTTAGACTTTAGTTCCCCTTTAAAGAACTCAACCATAATTCTTCTTGGTACATATACATTCGATATACTGCCCCGAATCGTTATGACATGAATGAGCAACATACCACTTGTGTGTATGCCCAGACACATGTGGATGCTCAGTCTATAGAAACTAGGTATGCACCGAATCCAGGATTCGGCCTTTTTCAGCTGGATTCGGCCGAATCCTTCTGCCCGGCCGAACCCGAATTCGCATATGCAAATTAGGGGCGGGAGGAAAATCACGTGACTTTTTAATCACAAAACAAGGAAGTAATTTGCATATGGAAATTCGGATTCGGTATTCGGCCAAATCTTTCGCAAAGGATTCGGCCAAACCAAATTGTGGATTCGGTGCATCCCTAATAGAAACAAGAAGGACCCCCCAGGCATACTTACTCCGAGGGCGCACTTGAAGCATTCCTTGTCATATCTGTACACTGGAGAGAGGATTTCGAAGAACTTCAAAATACTTTCTTCTCTGTTCAAATTGGCAAACTGACGAAATGTCTGTTGAATCAGCTTTCTTAGGGTTTTTGCCTAAGCATCAGGAAAAGTAAAAAAGTCGGGGTTAATAAATACGATTTCAGCAAGACATTTGTATCTGGATATAAACGGGTACATCACAAGTTGCCCCTTTGGTTGAATAGAGGGCTATTAATTGGGGCATTATTGTGCTGAAACTGTACCAATAAGTGGGAAACACAGTGGGTCTCATTTATCAACAAATTTGCCCATGGGTAGTTACCTATAACAACCAATCAGTGATTAGCTTTTTGAAGCCAGCTGCAAGTAGAACAATGAATGCAGCAATTTGATTGGTTGCCATGGGTTACTGCCCAGTGTTGATAAATGACCCCCATTATAGTCACTATATTATGCACACCAACCACATCATGTGCTTTTTTGGGGAATCCACACAGATACAGGTATGAGATCTGTAATCAGAAAACCCATTGTCCAGAAAGCTCAGAATTATGGGAAGTTCATTTCAAATGGACTCCAATTTAATCAAACAAGTCAACATTTTAAAACAGATTGCCCTTTTCTCTGCAATAATAAAACAGAACCTTGGAAAGGTATGGCATCTGTTATCCAGAAACCCGTTATCCAGAAAGCTCAGAATTATGGAACGGCCGTCTCCCATAGATAGTATTTTATCCAAATTTTTCAAAATTATTTCCTTTTTCTGTGTAATAATAAAACAGTCGCTTGTACTTGATCCCAACTAAGATCTAATTAATCCTTATTGGAGGCAAAACCAGCCTATTGGGTTTATTTAATGTTTATATGATTTTCTAGTAGACCTAAGGTATGAAGATCCAAATTATGGAAAGATCAGTTATATAGAAAGACCCAGGTCCTCCGGTACTTGATCCCAACTAAGATATTATTAATCCTTACTGGATGAAAAATAATCCTAATGTTTAGAATTTCTTCTAGTAGATTTAAAGTATGGTGATCCAAGTTAGGAAAAGATCCCCCATTCCTGAGCATTCTGGATAACAGGTCCTAAACCTGTATAACATAACCCTGCAGCCTGCCTCTAGCAATTACCGCACAGCACAGGAATGCAGATTTATTTTACCTTGACTGAATCCAGTAAACTCTTTGGAAAAAACCTCTTCAGTCCCACGTCTTTCCTGGAAAGTATAAAATAAATGTCAGTCTGTGCTGATGGTACAGATCATGGTCAGTACAAATGTAAAGCACAAAAAGAGAAGCTCGATGTATAAACATCATTATAACCTCACTAACAGATTCAGTGAAAACATCAGATCTCCCCTCCTTTCCCAGCACATATTAAGCAAATGCTACAGATGTAACAGGGTCTGTTAACTGAAATGATTTCATTTATCACAGTTGGATCTTCATGTTAATTAATGGAAAACATTATGATCCAAGCAGCATGAGTAAGTCAGGGCCTGCTGGTAGACTGGCTGTGTGACAAGAGCTAATTACTATGGGGACCAGACACCAGGCGGGTATTAATGGGAGTTAACCTTACGCCTATCTGTGGCTCAGCAATGGGAGAGAAAACACTTTATAATGTCCTATCTGATGCTCCTCCAAGCAATAAATCTCTGCTAATCTAACTGGATCTTTCCATGAATGATCGTTAAATTAAAACAACTTATTTTAGAGATACAGACGTTAGCACTAGTATCCTAGTGTGCCCTTGAAATTGGTCATCGGCTTCTCATGAAGCAACGAAGTCACAGCAGGTTCTACTAAGGCAGAATATAAAGGAGGATATTGGGCCTTTGGAGGGTTTTTTGTCCTTATGTATTACACTGTAATCAGATCCCCATTGTAAGCAGCAGTCCTGTCCTGCTTTATGGCAGCTGAGATTCTAGCTATCTGTATAACAGAGCATTCTGTCCCAGTGTCTGCACAGATCCTATCTGATCCCCATTGCAAGCAGCAGTCCTGTCCTGCTTTATGGCAGCTGAGATTCTAGCTATCTGTATAACAGAACATTCTGTCCCAGTGGCTGCACAGATCCTATCTGATCCCCATTGTAAGCAGCAGTCCTGTCCTGCTTTTATGGCAGCTGAGATTCTAGCTATCTGTATAACAGAACATTCTGTCCCAGTGGCTGCACAGATCCTATCTGATCCCCATTGTAAGCAGCAGTCCTGTCCTGCTTTATGGCAGCTGAGATTCTAGCTATCTGTATAACAGAGCATTCTGTCCCAGTGGCTGCACAGATCCTATCTGATCCCCATTGTAAGCAGCAGTCCTGTCCTGCTTTATGGCAGCTGAGATTCTAGCTATCTGTATAACAAAACATTATGTCCCAGTGGCTGCACAGATCCTATCTGATCCCCATTGTAAGCAACAGTCCTGTCCTGCTTTATGGCAGCTGAGATTCTAGCTATCTGTATAACAAAACATTATGTCCCAGTGGCTGCACAGATCCTATCTGATCCCTATTGTAAGCAGCAGTCCTGTCCTGCTTTATGGCAGCTGAGATTCTAGCTATCTGTATAACAGAACATTCTGTTTCAGTGGCTGTACAGATCCTATCTGATCCCTATTGTAAGCAGCAGTCCTGTCCTGCTTTATGGCAGCTGAGATTCTAGCTATCTGTATAACAGAGCATTCTGTCCCAGTGGCTGCACAGATCCTATCCGATCCCCATTTATGTTTACAACACTGCAGTATTTCAACCCCTGGCCAAGGCAAAGGAAACAATGTTACAAATGTATATTTATGAAAACTGTACGAACAGGAAAAAAATAAAAGTAAATAGCCTGCACCCCTTGAGGGCTATCATAAATCTGAAATCCTAAATCCAATGCATTTGTGACAACTGCCTATGAATCTCAGCCTAATATAATTAGTGAGAACAAGAGAAATGCCAATGGGCTTTTAATGTGGGAAATGTATCTAAGTGACACTTGCATGGCATTAGTGCAAGATCAGAATTGCTCTATTGTCATTCAAGCAAGCGGCTCTAATTCCACCGGCATCATAGGCTTTAACATTAAAACCACTGCCTCTGCCCAAGCAAATAAAAGCCATAAAGGAAAAACAAAAGTTGATGCAGGCTTCATCCATCCATCGCTGAGACCTGGGAATCATTAGTGCTGGGCTGCAGGCTGAAAATACGCATTACAGGGGAGCAGAGATGGATTGCACACGCATTTCAAACAGGTGCTGCCCTCAGTAGGTAAGTAGCCTGCGGCTTTGTGCTGTTGATAATCAGAATTTACAGGCTTCACATTCTCTCCCCCGGCTCAGTAGAGCAAATACAAACGAGCCGCCAGAAACTTACAAGTTGCACAAAGTTGATACTTCGTTGCCCGAGGAGACAAACTTCTGTTTAGACTGATTTGCTTTTATTTACCCCAAATCTTTGTTTCAATAGACTTTACTGCAAAACACAGGTTGGAGAGAGAGAAACACTAGAACATGTAGTACTGTACCCCCAGACTTAAATATATGGGTGATACTGGCATTTTCTTCTCTGCCATTAGTCATTAGGTTACAGAGTGATGTGATGGAGTCTATGAGACACAAGTCTTTCATAAAGAAGGGGTCACCTTCCAACACTTTTTTCAGCTCAGTTGGTTTCAGATAGATCACCAGAAATAAAGACTTTTTCCAATGACTTTCTATTTTCTAATATTGAAGTGTCATTTTTCACCTTCTCAAGCAACTCCGGGGGGGGGGTCACTGACCCTGTAAACTGTTATAAATTGATACATTTAGTTGATCCATTTCTTATCTTTGTCCCTGCTGAGCAGAATCCCTGAGTTTCATTACAGGCAGCTGTTAGAATTGATACAATAGTTGCACTTTAATTTCCCCCATATATCCTACTGAGAAATGGATCAACTAAATGTTGCAAAATTTTTTAGAGTCTGCGCGGATCCATTTTTTGGAACCCGTACCCGCAACCTGCAATCCGCAACCCGCATTCTTACCCGCTTGGACCCGCAACCTGACTTGCAAGTACCTTATCTGCAACCCTGACCCGCAACCCGCTGACCATCAAGAATCAGGAAGTGCCGTCATTGCAAACCCGGAAGTGACATCATCAGAAGTAGGCGTGATCAGAAAAAAAGGAGTAAAAATCGCTATTGAGAAGACCACATCCCGACCCTACAGAACCGCCGACCCGCATCTATACCCGCACCCGGAACTTTTACCTGCAACCCGCAAGGTACATCAGGTTTTTGTGAGTAACCCGCGGGTACCCGACCAGCTGCAGGACTCTAGTCTGCGCCTGAATTACTGAGCTGCAGGACTAAAACACCAGAGACGGCAACACTAAACTTAGATTTTGGAAAAACGGTAAAAAATAAATAATGGAAAGCAATTAAAAAAAAACAACTTTATTTCTGGTGAACAATCTGAAAACAATTGAATTGGAAAAAAGTTTTGGAAGGTGACCAACCCCTTTAAAGTAAATGATAGTAGTTATCTATTGTAATGTAAATAATTAGTGTATGTAGAATGCAAGACAGAAGTGTCAGTATAGGAATAAAGTGTCCGTATGTTTGGAGGTTACTGCGCGGGTGATACAGGAGCATTGCAGAATATCCAATGGCTGTAAGAATAAACTCAGAGGGCACTGTGCTGCTTTTTGGCAGTGTTGATTAAATGTAGCGGGAGATATTTCTGGGATATTAATCCATGAGAGTGTGGCCTACTTTCTAATGATTTCTCCCTCCCCACTGACAGGGAATGTAATGTGGGTCAGGTACATGATACGGAGACTTCAGCTGGATGGAATGTAACCGTATGTCCTTATGTTCCTCACAGGGCAAGTAGGCAACTAATAAGCATTATTAGAGTGATGTGAATTATGTGTAAACCCTGTAAAGTGCTGCATAAGTGTGTCTTCTGAAAATAATGAAAAATGATGGGCAAAATTCTTTTGACAGGCAGGTGATGTCTGGGGTGATAAGGAGGCATGACTTAAGGCCCCCATACACGAGCCGATAAAAGCTGCAGACAGCGTGTGTAGGGCCCTTCAACGGGCTTTCCTGGTGATATCTGGCCAAAAGTCTGCCAGACGTCGAATGGGCAGGGTAAAAAAATCCTGTCACATTGCGGCTGTACATGTTCGTTGATGTGGTCCTGTGATCTGACCGCCCCTATAGGCTCCATTCTGATCCAACCATTGGCCCTAGGGCCCACGATCGAATAAGCCCAATATCGCCCACCTCAAGGTGGCCATAATGGGGAGAGAACCACTTGTTTGGCGACATCGCTAAATGAGCGGATCTCGCTGTGTCACCTTTCTCCCTAACCACCTTTAAGGTGAGCAGATTTAAGTTGCCAATTCGGGTCCTTTAGACAGAATCGGCAGCTTATTTGCCCATGTATGGGTCGTTCAGATGGGCCTCCTCAACTGATATCTGGCCAAAAACCATCCAGATATCTATCAGGCTGTATTGCTTTTCCCCTGTGATCGAGGACCTCATCGCCTAGTTGATGTGGTCCTCGTCCCATAGGAGCCTATTCCATTCACTGTAATACAATCGTTTGGCCATAGGGCTGAACGATAGGATTAGCCCGATATCACCCTGCCTTTGGTGGGCATATCGGGGAAAGATTGTTTGGCAACCTTGACAAGCGAGTGGATCTTATTGTGTGGCCCACCTTAAAGGGATACTGTCATGGGAAGAACATTTTTTTTTCAAAACACATCAGTTAATAGAGCTGCTCCAGTAGAATTCTGCACTGAAAACCATTTCTCAAAAGAGCAAACAGATGTTTTTATATTTAAATTTTGAGATCCGACATGGGGCTAGACATATTGTCAGTTTCCCAGGTGCCTTCAGTCATGTGACTTGTGCTCTGATAAACTTCAGTCACTCTTTACTGCTGTACTGCAAGTTGGAGTGATATTGCCCACTCCCTTTCCCTCCCAGCAGCCAAACAGAACAATGGGAAGGTAACCAGATAGCAGCTGCCTGGTAGATCTAAGAACAGCACTCAATAGTAAAATCCAGTTCCCACTGAGACACATTCAGTAACATTGAGAAGGAGAAACAACAGCCTGCCAGAAAGCAGTTCATCCTAAAGTGCTGGCTCTTTCTGAATCACATGACCAGGCAAAATGAGCTGAGATGCACCGACACACCTATATTATAACTAAAAAAAAAATACAGTTGTTGGTTCAAGAATGACATTTTATATTGTAGAGTGAATTATTTGCAGTGTAAACAGGGTCATTTAGAAATAAAAACTACACCATAAAAATCATGACAGAATCCCTTTAAGTTATCTTGAACTTTTCTCATCTCCTATAGTACCAAGCATTTAAGCCAATGTCAGGGGAGGAATTTATAGTGGAATTCACCAGTTGCTGAAAGATGGAGCAATCTCAAGCTTCTGGGTAACTATGTGCTGCCTGGTGACTCTTATAATGCCCTCCAGCAGCACAATACAGAGTTGCTGTATAATTAAATGATACCACCTTACTGTTTGCTACTGAGGACTGGACCTTATAAAACTGACACAGACACTACCTCTATATTAACTTTTTGGGGTTGTTCACCTTCCAACACTTTTTTCAGTTCAGTTTTCAGATAGATCACCAGAAATAAAGACTTTTTCCTATAACTTTCTATTTTCTGTGTGTGACAGTTATTCTAATATTGAAGTGTAAAGGTAATTTTTCACCTTCTAAAGCATTTCTGGGGGGGGGGGGTCGCCGACTCTGTAAAGTGTTGTAATTTGATACATTTAGTTGATACATTTGTTATCTTTGTCGATGATGAGCAGAATCCTGGATTTTCATTAAAGGCAGCTGATACGGATCAACTCAATGTTGCAAAATTTTAACAGTTCAGAGTCTGCACCTGAATTACTGAGCTGTCAGACTCAAACACCAGAGACAATAACATTCAACTTTAAAATTAGATTTTGGAAAACCGGTAAATAAAAAATAGAAAGTAGCTGAAAAAAGTCTTTATTTCTGGGGAACAATCTGAAACCAACTGAACTGAAAAAAGTGTTTGGAAGGTGAACATCCCCTTTAAAAAAAGGCAACATCTGCTCGAGCCAATCTGTAATAAACATCATACAGGCAATAAATGATCACATCTAGTGATACTTACTCTAAAACTTCATAGTTGGATTTCTTTTCCAGGGCATTGCCTCTCATCTCCCCGTAGGATCTCCTATAGTTGAAGAAAGCACAATGATTAGGTGCACAGCTTAGTATGATGCCACAGCTTCACAATGTCTTTGGGGCTGTTCCTGCTGAATTGTGCCATGTAAGGGGGTAATTAATACCGAAGCTGGTATAATTTTATGCATCTTTCTGTACGGGGTATGAGCAAACTTAGGGGGCTGTTCTTGCTGAATTGTGCTTAGTACAGGGGATACCTATGCTGTCATAGTTTTATGGGATCTCTCTGTACAGACTATGAGCAAATTTAGGGGACTGTCCCTGCTGAATTGTGCTTAGTACAGAGAATACCTATGCTGCCATAGTTTTATGGGATCTCTCTGTACAGACTATGAGCAAACTTAGGGGCTGTTCCTGCTGAATTGTGCTTAGTACAGGGAATACCTATGCTGCCATAGTTTTATGGGATCTCTCTGTACAGACTATGAGCAAACTTAGGGGACTGTTCCTGCTGAATTGTGCTTAGTACAGGGAATACCTATGCTGTCATAGTTTTATGGGATCTCTCTGTACAGACTATGAGCAAACTTTGGGACTGTTCCTGCTGAATTGTGCTTAGTACAGGGAATACCTATGCTGTCATAGTTTTATGGGATCTTTCTGTACAGACTATGAGCAAACTTAGGGGACTGTTCCTGCTGAATTGTGCTTAGTACAGGGAATACCTATGCTGCCATAGTTTTATGGGATCTCTCTGTACAGACTATGAGCAAACTTAGGGGACTGTTCCTGCTGAATTGTGCTTAGTACAGGGGAATACCTATGCTGCCATAGTTTTATGTGATCTCTCTGTACAGACTATGAGCAAACTTAGGGGACTGTTCCTGCTGAATTGTGCTTAGTACAGGGAATACCTATGCTGTCATAGTTTTATGGGATCTTTCTGTACAGACTATGAGCAAATTTAGGGGACTGTTCCTGCTGAATTGTGCTTAGTACAGGGGAATACCTATGCTGCCATAGTTTTATGGGATCTCTCTGTACAGACTATGAGCAAACTTAGGGGACTGTTCCTGCTGAATTGTGCTTAGTACAGAGGAATACCTATGCTGACATAGTTTTATGGGATCTCTCTGTACAGACTATGAGCAAACTTAGGGACTGTTCCTGCTGAATTGTGCTTAGTACAGAGGAATACCTATGCTGACATAGTTTTATGGGATCTCTCTGTACAGACTATGAGCAAACTTAGGGGCTGTTCCTGCTGAATTGTGCTTAGTACAGGGAATACCTATGCTGTCATAGTTTTATGGGATCTCTCTGTACAGACTATGAGCAAACTTAGGGGACTGTTCCTGCTGAATTGTGCTTAGTACAGGGGAATACCTATGCTGGCAAAATATTATGTATCTTTCTGTAGAGACTTTGGAAAGTGGCATTACCAGTCAAATTTGGCAGACCAAGGAACCCTGTATGTAGTTACTCTTTCCAGTGAGACGTAGCAGATAAAGATAATACTGAACTGGGATAATACATGTAGCACTTAATATTTCTACAATTACAAATAAAGAGCAAAATCATAAAAATGATTGTGGTGTTTCCAGCATAGAAGGAATAGTGAATGCTAAACAAATCAAAGAAAGGCCAAATTAATTTTGTATGTATTTTACCTAATTTCCAAACAGCCCAATTTCAAAGCAATCTCTTGGTCCACTTGGTCTGCTATTTCGGACATATAATCATTTTTTACCTGTAAAAGAAAACATTATATACATCAGAAAGAAGAAATGTCAAGAGTCTATGACTGTTTCCGAGAAAGTAGATATTTTACTCTGGAACAAAACCTAGATTAGGATTAGATATTTCAGAGGAGGGATACGGCCTTTGTATATTCATTTCCCCATCCTTTTATTAATACTTAAAGGGATCCTGTCATCGGAAAACACGTTTATTTCAAAACGCATCAGTTAATAGTGCTACTCCAGCAGAATTCTGCACTGAAATCCATTTCTCAAAAGAGCAAACAGATTTTTTTATATTCAATTTTGAAATCTGACATGGGGCTGGACATTTTGTAAATTTCCCAGCTGCGCCTGGTCATGTGACTTGTGCCTGCACTTTAGGAGAGAAATGCTTTCTGGCAGGCTGCTGTTTTTCCTTCTCAATGTAACTGAATGTGTCTCAGTGGGACATGGGTTTTTACTATTGAGTGTTGTTCTTAGATCTACCAGGCAGCTGTTATCTTGTGTTAGGGAGCTGTTATCTGGTTACCTTCCCTTTGTTCTTTTGTTTGGCTGCTGGGGAGGGGGGGAAAGGGAGGGGGTGATATCACTCCAACTTGCAGTACAGCAGTAAAGAGTGATTGAAGTTTATCAGAGCACAAGTCACATGACTTGGGGCAGCTGGGAAATTGACAATTTGTCTAGCCCCATGTTAGATTCCAAAATTGAATATAAAAAAATCTGTTTGCTCTTTTGAGAAATGGATTTCAGTGCAGAATTCTGCTGGAGCAGCACTATTAACTGATTCATTTCGAAATTTTTTTTTTTTCCCATGACAGTATCCCTTTAATTGTTTATAGGGATGCTCGAAATCCACTATTTGGGTTCAGCCCAAATCCAAATAACAAACAAATCCTAATTTGCATATGCAAATTCGGGGTGGGAAAGGGAAAACATTTTTGACTTCCTTGTTTTGTGACCAAAAGTCACGCGATTCCCCTCCCTGCCCCTAATTTGCACATGCAAATTAGGATTTGGATTCGGTTCGGCCGGGCAGAAGGTTTCGGCCGAATCCTGCTGAAAAAAGGCTGAATGCCGAACCAAATCCTGGATTCGGTGCATCCCAAATTGTTTATGCAAGCGTTAATAGCAATACAGGTACAGAACCTGTTATACACAATGCTTGGGACCTGGGGTTTTCCAGATACATATCTTTCTGTAATCTGGATCGAGAAAATCATATAAACATTAAATAAACCCAACAGGCTGGTTTTGCTCCAATAAGGATTAATTAGGGGAGTTGTCAGGAGAAAGAAAGAGGCTGCTCTGATGTTCTTCTGCTTAGGAAAGATGTGAGAAAGGTTTCTAATTTTATTCCTAAACTGAAGAACATCAGAGCAGTCTCTGTCTCTCTCCTGACAACTTCCTTGACAACTTGGTGGTCAGACTGGTGGAAAATGACCAGCAGGTGGCGCTGTTGTAACAAAATTCATTCATATTAACAGCACATGTATCTCTTAAAGGAGAAGGAAAGCTCCAAGACAGTTTATTGCCAATAGATTTGCCACAATAGTGCAAGCTAGAACGCTATATTTATTCTGCAGAATGCTTTACCATACCTGAGTAAACAGCTCTAGACACTGTCTCTGTTTGTTTAGGATAGCAGCTGCCATATAAGCTTGGTGTGACATCACTTACTGCCTGAGTCTCTCCCTGCTCACTTACAGCTCTGATCTCAGATTACAGCAGGGATGGGAGGAGGGAGCGGGAGAGGAGCAAACTGAGCATGCTCAAGCCCTAGTCCTGGAGGTTTAAGCTGAAAACAGGAAGTCTGATACAGAAGCCCATGAGTACACAATAGAAGGAAAGAAATGTGGTGTTTCTTTTGACAGAGGACTCAGAGCAACATTACTTTGGGGGTTTACTTGTGTATTTATATAGACCTTTCTGATAAAGCTTACTTAATTTTAGCCTTTCCTTGTCCTTTAATATCTTGGAATTAAAACAAAATATATATTGAATGTAAATTTCAAAACTGCTTAGAATAGTCCCCTCATAAATTTTACATTCACTTATTTTAAAGGTTTACTTATCCTTTAACTTAAAGTTGAACACCCCTTTAAGTTTCTGCAACTTAAGTGCATGACGCTTTATATTAATAGACAGATATAAATAGGCAACACTGTTTAAAGCTGATTGGTGCAGTTCTGTTCTATTGTATATTATATATATATATATATATATATATATATATATATATATATATATATATATATATATATATATATATATATATATATATATATATATATATATATATATATATATATATGAGGCAGAAGCTAGATCCGCTTAGATGTGCATTTATGTGTATTCTAATCAGCCAGTATAAAGTGTCATCCTTCACTGTAAGTGTGGGGTTACTTCTAACTCCCCAACCTTCGTTATAGAGTGGAGCAAACTATAAGCAGATTGCCATTAATCAGCAAGCGCAGAGAGGTGCAAGTTCAGCAGGTTTGGGGTGGGCCAGTGCCATAGGGGCTGCTGACATCTCTATCTGGGCTGATGGTTTCCAAGAAAGTAACTGGAAGCCAAGATGACCATGTCTAACATGTAACAAAATGACTGCAAAACATCAGGGGACGCGATTACATTTCAGAGCCACGACTTGCGGATAAGGATGAACAGATGGTAACGCTCCCTGCCTCCCTCACCCACTGACAAACACACATTTACTGCTGCCACATTACTGGTTACCCTAAATACTGGCTCAGCCTAAATACTGGCTCAGCCTAAATACTGGCTGGCCTTAAATACTGGCTCAGCCTAAATACAGGCGTACCCCAAATACTGGCTCAGCCTAAATATAGGCTGACCCTAAATACAGGCTCGCCCTAAATACAGACTCGCCCTAAATACCGGCTGACCCTAAATACCGGCTCACTCTAAATACCGGCTCACTCTAAATACCGGCTCACTCTAAATACCGGCTCACTCTAAATACTGGCTCAGCCTAAAGACTGGCTACTAAATAAAAGCAACACAACCTCCTAAAAACTCTGCTGGTGAGTTCATGTCATTTTGTTCAAGTTTTATGCATTTTCTACTGGGCCTAGATTGAAGGAATTTGGTGCCCCCATAAATAGACTCTGAAGTACATCAATTTATTAATTCCTACATGATATACTCAAATACACTCACAAACTATTCCCTGAGGAACAGATGATGGAGAATGAAACACTCAGTGACTATGCCATAGAATGAGTTGGCGGAGGATTCTGGGAGTTCTGAGTAGCAGTTGTAAGGCTGCAGGGTCCTACACCCCTTGGTTTTGAGCTTCCCTTTCTATTGTAGGCATAATAAATCCTTACAACCACAAGAATGAGATTTTAATCCAACGTCACCATCACTTGGACTTGGACACCCAGCCTGCCAGGGTTTGTGGTTTGGTTAGGGGGAGATTTATCAAGGGACGAATTTCAAGTTGATGGGAGTTATTTTTAACTCCCATCAACTCGAAATTCGAATAAAAAAAAGACCAACTTCGGGGAATTCAGATCATATCTATTTGAAGTGTTCCACCAAAAAAACTTTGATTTTTCAAAGTCCACCAAATGACTCCAAATTGGTTCTAGGAGGCCCCCCCATAGGCTAAAATAGTAATTCAGCAGGTTTCAGATTATATATTGTCAAAGTTGAATTTTTAAAGAGACAGTACATGATGAATTTTGCTATTCAAATTTTTTTCAAATTCAATTTGAATTTCGGTTATTCTCTAGTTGAGTTTTTTTTTAAAAAAATTAGAATTAGATTTTCCAGATTTATCATACTCTTGCCCTTAAAGAACTGGAATTCGATTATTCACCACCTAAAACCTGACAAATTGCTGTTTAAGTCAATGGGAGACGTCCAGGGATCAATTTGGAGTTGTTTGCAGCCTTCCTGACATTCGAGTTTTTTTGGGGGGAAAAAATCTCAAATCAAAAATTTGTTTCTAATTCAATTCGAGTTTTCGGGTCGATTTAATTTATCAACGTTTTAAAAAAAAAATCTAAATTACTAATAAATTTCAATTGGTCGAATTTATGGGAGTTTTTAAAAACTCACATGAATTCAAAATTCGACCTTTGATAAATGTGCCTGTAAAAGTCTAGTAGGATGAATGGTAGCCGTGATGAGAACGATCATCAGAATGACGGGCGGCTCAGCTACTGATATATTCAGGGATTTTAGTCTCCAAATGGCAGTTTAAAGGGGCCCAAATGAACAGCTGCAGAAGCATTCATGCACAATTACATGGGTGCCTAATAAGAGTTGCTTGTTGTTAAGGTGTAGTGGACAAATATTAATTATTACTCTGTATCAATACATGGGCTGATACTACCTCCCAATTCAGAATTACCGCCCATTTATGGGACCAAAAAAAAGATTTCCTTTCCATATAGATTTCAGATAGGACTAGGGATGTTTGAATTTGACCCGTTTCGTTAAAAATTCGCCGCCAGTGAAATGTCGCAGACGCCCATTAAAGTCTATGGGCGTCAAATTTTTTTTCGTCGCACAGTGAAATTATTTTGTTGTGCGTCTTTTTTTTTTTTACGCACGCCGCCATACAAATCTATGGGCGTCATTTGTTCGGCGAAACGAGGCGAAGAAATTCGCCCATCCCTAGATAGGACTATTTCACCAAATCTATGGAGCCAATTTTAGAGGCTAATACGTGACCGAATGTTGGGTGTCATAATAATTGACAGTTAGATCCAATATATCTTATAGGGGGGCTTCCTTTCCTAGCAGATGAATTAGAGCTCACTCAAATAACTGATTCCAATACAAACAAAATCTAACAAAATAACTGCCTTTTGCACAAATTCTGCATGTAGAGAGACATGATGTCTGGTGAGTTTAATAGAGTGAGCTCTAATACATCTTCTAAGCAAAAGGAGCCCCCATATAAGATATATTGGATCTAACTGTCAGTGAATATCTGACACCCAACTGCTGCATGAAGAGAGAATGAAGAGAAACAGATGTTGAGAGAGGAATAGTTAAGATACAGAATTATTAATTGATTATATTTTAAAGTCTTATTTCAGTATGCTAAAGCTTTATTACATTTTTATTTTAGCAATAGTTCCCCTTTAAGTTGCAGTGATCTAAAGGCGGCTGTGGTACCAAGAATAACGAGAAAGGGTTAATATATGGACAAAGCGAAAAAGATTCCCCAAAGTTGAATATACAGCGATTTATCCCTATGGAAAGTCGTTTATGATCGTAACATCTGTCGTGTTAAAAACCATATTGTGGGTCTGTGGGAGTGAGCGGAGAGAGGAGATTTGCCGTGACCCAAGATTTTAGCTTCCCAGCTGCCGTATTCTATAGCCATATGCCTGAAGTTTCACCCTTCTGCCAAGATGAAGGAAAGAGTAAACAAATGCTGTGAAACCAATAATACATTTGTATAAATATGTACTACAGGCATGGGATCCGTTATCTAGAAAGCTCAGAATTACTAGAAGACCAACTCCTGTAGACTCCATTATAATCAAATAACTCAAAATTTTAAAAATGATTTCCCTTTTCTGTGTAATAATAAAACAGTCGCTTGTACTTGATCCCAACTAAGATATAATTAATCCTTATTGGAGACAAAACCAGTCTCTTGGGTTTATTTCATGTTTACATGATTTTCTAATTTAAGATATGAAGATCAAATTACGGAAAGATCCATTATCTGGAAAACTCAGGTCCCGAGCATTCTGGTTGACAGGTCCCATGCCTGTATATAGTATTCAATGCCTTCTAAAGCCTATAAAACTGCCCAGATTGTATAACAGTAGGAGGCCATTACCCAGAAAGTGAGAGACCTGGAGTTTTCTGTATAATGGATTTTTCCATAATTTGGATCTCCTTACCTTCAGTCTGCTAAAAAATAATTTAAACATTAAAAAAAAACAACGATAGGATTGGTTTGCCACTGATAAGGATTAATTATAGCTTAGTCGGGATCAAGTAAAAGTTATTATTACATAGAAAAAGAAAATAATTTGAATCAAATAATAAAAAAAAATGTAGTCTATGGGAAATGGCCATCCTGTAATTCTGAGCTTTCTGGATAACGGAACTTATACCTGTATTATTCTTTTTTATATAGGGCTATTAGGAGCCAAATAACCTGCTTATGGGAGAAAACAACCAATCAGTGAGTGGCTTTTTTCAGCCCGCTGCAGGTTGAAGAATGAAAGCAAACATTTGATTGGTTGCCATGGATTACTGCCCAGTGATTATAAATGAGCCCCACTCCATGTAAAACTGGAATTAAACTCAGGCCCATGAGCAGAAAGGACACAATTCTAACCCACGTCAGCCATGTTTTCTATTGGCCAGTCTCAGTAGAGCAGTAACAAGCATCCCCAGGCACAAGGGCAGTAAAACTAATTTAATTAAGACTAATCCCATGAGACACTTACTCTGAACCAAAAATACAAATATTAAAGTAAGAGATTTTCTTGCCAGAGCAAATTCTGACCCCTTTCCTTCAGCAAAAACGCACTGATTCGCACGGATTGAATTAGAAAGAAAAGAGAACAGGCCATTTGGATGCAGACAGTTTGATGGTGGAGAGCAGGCCCAGACACAATGAAATTATAAACACATTAGAGCACGACTAAGAGGGAACCATGATGGCCGCCCATTCATTTACACCAATTACACTCCAGCTGTCGCTGCTTCCTCTTCCCTCTCTGCTGTCAGACCCCCAATAACAGACTTCGGTCAGAGTCACTGGGCCCCCTCTCAGCTAAAGGAAATGTCTAATAGCCAGAGAATGTGCATTTTCTCAGATCAATATTTAATTTTACATCCTTAATTGCAAATACTTCCTGACTCGTCAGTTCCACAGTCACTCGCTCCTCTCCATTCACTCCCAGCACAGCAACAATACCAATAATACCAATAATGCAAAGCTTCCATTCATGGGGTTCATAAAGAATATAGTGTAAAGATTATATTTATGAGACTCATTCAATATTACAATATTTAACTGCTGTGAATTATCTGAAAATGTTCTCCTGCTGCCACCAACTCATGTGTAATGGCATTCCCCAGTTGTTGTTCTGGACCCATTGTGACACAGCACACAGCACCTCTAAGAAATTTCTAATATCCTTATCATTTACAGTAGGGGGTACATTATCCCTTATAATACATGAGTGATACTCAGAGTTCCCTGTATAACTCAGCCTGCAGCCTTGTGCCTTTATATGGTCACAGAACAACCCCTCAGTGACTTCTAATATCCTTATCATTTACAGTAGGGGGTACATTATCCCTTATAATACATGAGTGATACTCAGAGTTCCCTGTATAACTCAGCCTGCAGCCTTGTGTCTTTATATGGTCACAGAAAAACCTCTCAGTGACTTCTAATATCCTTATCATTTACAGTAGGGGGTACATTATCCCTTATAATACATGAGTGATACCAAGAGTTCCCTGTATAACTCAGCCTGCAGCCTTGTGTCTTTATATGGTCACAGAACAACCCCTCAGTGACTTCTAATATCCTTATCATTTACAGTAGGGGGTACATTATCCCTTATAATACATGAGTGATACTCAGAGTTCCCTGTATAACTCAGCCTGCAGCCTTGTGCCTTTATATGGTCACAGAACAACCCCTCAGTGACTTCTAATATCCTTATCATTTACAGTAGGGGGTACATTATCCCTTATAATACATGAGTGATACTCAGAGTTCCCTGCAGCCTTGTGCCTTTATATAGTCACAGAACAACCTCTCAGTGACTTCTAATATCCTTATCATTTACAGCAGGGGGTACATTATCCCTTTTATAGAGCTTTCCTCTATAAATTCTGTCTATCCATATAAAAAGCAGGAATCCATGCATGTCACGACCAGTAATGCTGTACTTCGTTAGTCTCTGATGCACGGAGAGCTCACCGAAACCCTGTGGCAAATAGACATGAGTGCAGTGTAGGCAGCAGCACAACAAAGCAGCATTATGGATGCAGAACGACAGGCAGTCCCAACAGCTGCAGGTAGTATGTGTCGGCCATCTGCCTTCATCTGTTTCCACATTCACAGCCTCCTTGCACAAATTCACAGCCTTTGCTCTCTCTGCAGTTGATCTTTGCCATGACCCAGTTAAAGGGCTCCCCTCTCGTGTGTTGTAGTTCTGCAATAAACTCTCCATTCTGTGGCAGCTGGAAAGAGATTATTTGGGCAGCAGTACAGGCTCCAGATGCCACGGCATTGTGCTCCCCTCTGATCTTGTATCCACAAGGAGCAAATGGATCTGCAGCAGGATAATCTCAAGTCCAACAAAGGAGAGCGATGCACAGCTCATCTGGTTATGGGATATAGGAGCCCTGATATTACTGATAATAACAGAACGGAAGCACTCACACACCTTATGCTTCTTATAACAACGAGGCAAAGGGAATATCCCACAACGCCTTTCTTTTTGCCCAAAAATATACAGAATTTACTGGTCAAACTGTCAAAATCCAACTTTTGGGATAAGATACGAGTCACCATTGCCAGCAGGCTGAGCTGAAATATAATAAATGATTCTGCCATATGACTATGAGCAAACTTAGGGGACAGTTCCTGCTGAATTGTGCTTAGTACGGGGGAATACCTATGCTGCCATAGTTTTATGGGATCTCTCTCTACAGACTATGAGCAAACTTAGGGGACTGTTCCTGCTGAATTGTGCTTAGTACAGGGGAATACCTATGCTGCCATAGTTTTATGGGATCTCTCTTTACAGACTATGAGCAAACTTAGGGACTGTTCCTGCTGAATTGTGCTTAGTACGGGGGAATACCTATGCTGTCATAGTTTTATGGGATCTCTCTGTACAGACTATGAGCAAACTTAGGGGACAGTTCCTGCTGAATTGTGCTTAGTACAGGGGAATACCTATGCTGTCATAGTTTTATGGGATCTCTCTTTACAGACTATGAGCAAACTTAGGGACTGTTCCTGCTGAATTGTGCTTAGTACAGGGGAATACCTATGCTGCCATAGTTTTATGGGATCTCTCTTTAAAGACTATGAGCAAACTTAGGAGACTGTTCCTGCTGAATTGTGCTTAGTACAGGGAATACCTATGCTGCCATAGTTTTATGGGATCTCTCTGTATAGACTATGAGCAAACTTAGGGGACTGTTCCTGCTGAATTGTGCTTAGTACAGGGAATACCTATGCTGTCATAGTTTTATGGGATCTCTCTGTACAGACTATGAGCAAACTTAGGGGACTGTTCCTGCGGAATTGTGCTTAGTACAGGGAATACCTATGCTGCCATAGTTTTATGGGATCTCTCTGTACAGACTATGAGCAAACTTAGGGGCTGTTCCTGCTGAATTGTGCTTAGTACAGGGAATACCTATGCTGTCATAGTTTTATGGGATCTCTCTGTACAGACTATGAGCAAACTTAGGGCTGTTCCTGCTGAATTGTGCTTAGTACAGGGAATACCTATGCTGCCATAGTTTTATGGAATTTCTCTGTACAGACTATGAGCTGAACTGTTACATTACTATGAGCTCAATACCTATACACTTAGGGGGCTGTTCCTGCTGAATCTAAATACTTATTAGGCATGCACCCAATCCAGGATTTAAGTGGCTGGCTGAACCTGAATCCTTAAGATCACGTGAGTTTGTCACACAAACAAAAAGTAAAAAAAAAAATGTTTAACTGCACATGCATTTCACCATCTTTCACCCTTCCTAGCCATAATTTGCATATGTAAATTATGGCTCAGATTTGGTTCACTATTCAGCAGAATCATTCACAAACAACTCAGGGGTTGGCCGAATCCCATTCAGGTGTAGTTTCATCTGTATCTGTTTGCTGGGAAATGTGTGAGGAGGGGTGTAGGTCATTATTTTATTCATTGATACAGAGAACTGAAAACATACAAAAATGTGGTTTTAGTTTTCATTGATTGTATTGACCTGTCATTATAAGGAGGATAAGACCTCCGGGCAGACAATACCATTTCATACAGGAGGCTGCTTGTAGCAATTCAGCACCAGTGCTACACAATGTACAGGACGGCTATAAAACCTGGGATTATAGTTCTTCTTAATGTGAATATCTGATAGAGAAGGGATATTAGCATTAGAGGAAAAAGTGATCTAGAGAGCAGCCAATCCATATACAGCCGATACTGCACTGCTGATCATGGCCACAGAACAGTTTGACACTGCTGCTAATCTTCCATGTGACAACACGAGAGGACATACGGCAGAACACTGGTGACAAATGTGCTAATTAGGGCAAGTTATTAAGTAGCTGAGAACGCACAGGATTATAAATTAACTGATAGAAATGGGTCAGGGGAAGGAAAAGCTGTGAGAAGCAAGGACAGGCGGGTTATACTCAAACAGAGAAATTCCTCTCCATACATGCAACTTGTTTGAATAGGAATTGGCTTAACCTTCCCAATCGATGTGAAGGACTGGCCACTGGTCTCGTGCCCAACAATAAACGGATTGTTTTTCACAGCTGATCAGCAGGGAGGCAAAGCACAGAGCCTACAGATTTCTAGTCTTGCAATTTCGATGCAGCTAAAAAGTTACCTTTGGTCTCATTATTCCCTATCCTGATGGCCACACTTGTAGCTGCAGGAGTCCCCGGCATTAGGCACATAGTACAGCTTTACTCAGGGCTGGACTGGGGGGCTTTAGTCTCAGGGCCCCCCACCAATGTGCTCTGCTGCCACATACTGTGTTCTTCAGGCCCTTCTTCAAGCCATTCACAGCAAGAAGAGGAACCACAGGGTGCGGATCTGGGCCGGCCCGACCCTGGCTTTACTAGTTAATTCTAAAGAGAAGTACACATCATTTCTATAAACACACACAGGGTAGGGGTGGTTCACCTTTAAAGGAGAACTCAACCCGTAATAAAAAAAACCCTCCCCCCTACCCTGGGTAGACCCCCCTCCCTCATCCCCCCCAGCCTACCTGCCCCGCCCCCGGGCAAATGCCCCTAATTTTTACTCACCCCTCAGTGCAGATTCTGGCCTCGGAGATCACGGCAGCCATCTTCTTTCTTTGTTCTATTTTGGCGCATGCGCAGTTGGAGTAAATTTTTGGTCGCGAACCACTGCGCATGCGCCAAAAGTCACGAAAATTCCGAAAATTCTGAATTTTCAGTAATATTTGTTACTTTCGGCACATGCGCAGTTGTTCAGGACAGGAAAGTTACTCCAACTGCGCATGCTCCTAAAATGCCGTCAATAGACTAAGATTACCGGAGAAGTGAGTAGAAAATTAGTGGCATTTGCCCCCCGGGGGGGGGGGGTGGGGGTGGCAGGTAGGCTGGGGGGGAGGGGAGTCTGCCCAGGGTAGGTGGTTTTTTTTTTATTATTATGGGTTGAATTCTCCTTTAAATTAACTTCATACTCATCATGTGGCTTTTTTTTTAGCTTAATTTTACTTCATGTCACAACTCTGTCTGATATGGCCAAGTTCAGAGGCCGGGGATACAAGTGTTAGGGCCAATCCTTTGTAGAAATGGGCAGCTTTCATAAAGATTAGGGTAGAGCTGCTGAAACCTCATGGTTAATGTCCCAGTTAGCTCCAGTTCCATGGGGAAATCTCTACTGAAATGTGAGATTTAGGTGGAAATTCCCCAAATGAGAATAGACTTTAATGTAGAGCAGTAACGCCCAATCAGAAACTGCCCTACATTATTCCCCTAGACTGATCATTACTCCCAAGCAACGTTTATATAATAAAGTCGACTGCAGAAGCACGGTCATTCAATACAGGAAAACAAAACCCTTCCTTTCATATAATATGGAAACACAAGTCAAATGAATTTACCTTGTATGAAATGTAACTGTAAAGAAAAAAAAAATTCGGAATATTATGAATCTGATCTTCCGGCATCAGAAAGAGAAGCCAGGAGTGAAATGTTCTTGGAGCCAATGTGATTTGCCGAGAGCCTGTGACCTTGGATGGCGTTAAATATTTTGCAAGATAAATGCTCACTTTACAATGTGCTGGAAGGACAAGGCCCTGGTCTCTCACGCTGAGCAAACAAACTGCCTTTCTCCTGAGAAAACAAATCACCGGCGCTGGAACAGAATCACACAGTGAATTGATCTGATTTCTGCAGCACACGGGGGAAATGCAGCGAGGCTGATAAAGGAGGAAGGAAACAGATCTAGCTGTAGAATACTATATAAACATTAAAGCGGTGCTTATGTTAGTATGGTATAGAATGGACAATTCAAAGCAACTTTTTAATTGGTCTTCATTATTTATTTATTATAGTTTTTCAATTATTTGCCCCTTTTCTTCTGACTCTTTCCAGCTTTCAAATGGGGGTCACTGGCCCCATCTAAAACAAATGCTCTGTAAGGCACAAATGTATTGTTTTTACTTCTTTTTATTCCTCACCTTTCTATTCAGGCCTCTCCTATTCATATTCCAGTCTCTTATTCAAATCAGTGCATGGTTGTTAAGGTGACCATACACAGGCAGATAAAGCTGCCGATATCAGTCGTTTGGACCAATTTGACAGCTTATCTGCCCGTGTATGGGGGCTTCCGACGGGTCTTCCCCATCGATATCTGGCCACGATATCAATCGGGAAGGTTTAATTTTTAACCAACTGACCCGTCGGAGCGTATCGTAATTTGATCGTTCAATGACGCCAAACGAGCGAATGTTTGAGTCTAAGGCCAGCTTTAGGGTAATTTGAAGAAGACTGCTGAAATTGCAAATTTAAGAGCTGCTGAATAAAAAGCTGAATAATTAAAAATGAAAACCAATTGCAAATTGTCTGAGAATTTCACTCTCTACATCATACTAATAGTTCAAGGTGAACAAACCAAAGTTGTGGGCTGGCCACCTGCATCCATAATACAGCAAAATGATCATGTCCGAGAGCAGCCATCTTTCTTTTGTATAGCAATGTGCCGGCATAAATAGAATTAGCAGACTATAGCAATCTGACCAATGGATGGGCAGGAATGATTAAAAAGTCTAATATTAAAGGGGTTGTTCACATTTGAGTTAACTGTTAGTATGATGTAGAGAGTTATATACGGAGACAATTTGTAATTGGTTTTAATTTTTTATAATTTGTATTTTTTGAGTTGTTTAGCTTTTTATTCAGCAGCTCTCCAGTTTGCAATTGCAATAATGTTGTTACTAGGGTCCAAATTCCCCTAGCAACCATGCACTGATTTGAATAAGAGACTGCAATAGGAGAGGCCTAAATAGAAAGAGGAGTAATAAAAAATAGCAATAACAATATATATTAGTAGTAGTGATGTGCAGGCTTGCCCGATACCCGCGGGTTGGGTATGTTCGGTATGTTCGGGCCGACCTCGCACCCCCATTTGTGGGTTCAGGTTGAGCTCTTCTGCCTGCTCTCCTCGCCGCGACCTTACACCGCTGGCTTCTGGTTTTATAGACATGCGCCTGCTCGCCCCGCCCCTTCTGTGGCGGGCACGGATTGAGGGAGGTGGGGTCCAGGTCGTGGGAAGCATTTGTTTTTTAGATGGGTCAGTGACATTTGAAAGCTGGAAAGTCAGAAGAAAAATGGAAATAACTCTAAAATATAAATAATGAAGACCAATTGCAAAGTTTCTAGGAACTGGATATTCTATAAGGGCAGAGACACAGGCTCAGATTCGGGGAGATTTCTAGCCTCCCGCCGGCTAGAAACTAAATCGTTGGCGGGATGGCACTCAGAGCGCTTCGTTTTATGAAGGCGCGACGTTTCCTCGTGATTAGTCGCCCTGAAGAAGAGGAGATTAGTTGCTGGGCGACTAATCTCCCTGAATCTGAGCGTGTCTCTCTGCCCTAACATACTAAAAGTGACCTCAAAGGTGAACAACCCCCTTAAGCCAAAATTAATCCCTCCACAATTTATGATCGACATTATCATAGTTACATAGTTAAATTGGGTTGAAAAAAGACAAAGTCCATCAAGTCCAACCCCTCCAAATGAAAACCCAGCCCCATACACACACCCCTCCCTACTGTCACATAAATGATATATCCCCATATCTATACTAACTATAGAGTTTAGTATCACAATAGCCTTTGTATTATGTCTGTCCAAGAAATCATCCAAGTCCCTCTTATAGTCATTAACTGAATCAGCATCACAACATCACCCGGCAGTGCATTCCCCAACCTCACTGTCCTCACTGGGAAGAACCCCCTACGTTGCTTCAAATGAAAGTTCTTTTCTTCTTGTCTGAAGGGGAGGCCTCTGGTACGGTGATTCTCTTTATGGGTAAAAAGGTCCCCTGCTATTTGTCTATAATGTCCTCTAATGTACTTGTAAAGTCTAATCATGTCCCTAGTGTTACTTGTCCATTAATATTACCTCAGCCCTCGTTGACAAAGTTGCTATTAAATGTTATAAATGTTACGGTTTTCAAAAGAAATCCTGAAACTGAATTATAAATAGCTTTTTTTTCTACAATGCAATTAAACTGCTACGGGCAAGGCCAGACGTGGCATTTCTACATTGCGTTTTTTAAAAAGCTCGGGCGGGCGTAAATACGCCACTGAAACCACACGCGACCATCAACATTCGTTTTTCAGCAAATAGGTTTCTTTTCCCAACATGCACTTTTCATTGTTCTCGTTTCCCTTAATTCCGCTGGCTAGAAATAGAAAAGCTATTTACATGCAAAGTGGAGCAGGAATTATCGTCAATACGCAACGCAATTACGTTGCCGTAATAACGTATATGTGTCATTTATCTTGCAAGAATTTGGACGCCATATTTAAAATATGCTGCGTATTTATGTAAAGTGTGGTTTCAAATGTGCAGATCCCATAGAGTCTATTGATTTGGTAGTTTCTTGATGTTTTGCCGTTTCTGCTGAAAAATGGCGTCCCGTAGCGGATTTCCGCTTGCAAACGCCCTGTGAGAATTGCCATAGTGTGTTTTCCATTAGTTTCAGTGGTAGTGCAGTTTATGCGTATTTTTCACCCGACTGAGCTTTTTAAAAACGCAATTTAAAAACTCCACGTCTGGCCTTGCCCTAAGAAGCGAGGAATACAAGGACTATTCTTCATATGGGAATATGTTTTAGCCAAATGTAAATATTCCTATTCTATCACTTAAAATAGCTCTGCACTGACCCTGGGATAAAAAAAAAACAATTTGTCCGATCCCCCAGAGAAGCGCTGAATAAATAAGAATGTGAAGGCCGCAGCTCAAGGGCAATAGAGTCTTGCAAACAAAAAACATGGGAAATGAGTGTAGAAGTTGTATTATTTGTGCTCGGCATGTGAGGATCTTTGTTAATGACATTGGAAGCGGGGCTGGAATTTCACACTGTATCAGCAGGGCCAAGAAATCTCTAGTCCTCTACATTAGCCAACATTCAGCTGTCTGTGGGGTGCCGGGACTTTCAGTCTGAAGTTGTCCCACCTGACACCCAATGGATAGCTGAGCATGCTGGGAAGAGAAGCTTTAAATACTGTTATGGGGAAAAAACATTTTTCAAAAGACATCAGTTCATTTCTCATTGTGATCGGATCGTTGGTTCCCTAGGGCGGGAATACTGGGGAGTGATCTACTTGTTACATGTGCACTTACCTGCTGATAAAAGAAATTCAGCGTTGGTTTGTCTTCTGTGAACTGGTTTACAAATCCTTTAGGCAAATATCGAATTCTAAGCTCGTACCTGCAAATGTGCAAACGTTTAAATGTATCAGAAAAGCACAGCAAGTCCTAGTTATGTTGCAGACGTAAATAGTACCTTCACCTCGTGCCTCCCCAACTATTGCTGAACTGTAACTCTCATTCTGCCTGATTGTTTCTACTTTCAGCCTGGGTGTATGGGTATCAGACTCCATTAGATTAGAGTGAAGATTTGTATCTGCCTATCAGAGCCTCTCAGTATCGGTGTAAAAGTGGCACTCACAGTGTGGCCCTCAGACCAGAAGAAGGGCCAGAACGTGATGAAGAACTGGAAGGCTACTAACCTTTATCTCTGACAGTAGTGTGTAATGATAATGCTGAATTTTCTAATTTCCTTGATTTATGGTTGATGCTTAATTTAATATATATACAAGAGATCCTCTGCACTCAACCCATTATCAATATATTTAAGACAGCAGTTTGGGAGTTTTACTTTGAAAGCAGCTAGTAAATTGCAGGTAAAACTTAGTCCCTGTGTAAAATGTATAATGAAGCAATTGAATTCTTAATGAATCAGATGAAAATTGAGCATAGGACTGGCCAGATATGGGATGACTTTGATGTAGTTGTTCAGCTTAAATATATTGCAATATATGGACAAACAATCCCTGTTTTGTTTAAAGGGTAAGGCATTTTTCAGTAGCAGTAGCACAAAATGTCTCTGTCTTAAATATATTGATAATGGGTTGAGTGCAGAGGACCTTTTGTAGTTGACTATATGTATTTTGTGGTCACACCCTCATTGCACCCCCCCCCGCCTAATGGTTTTAAAAAATAGTGGTGAGCACAACTTTCCCTTGTTATATATATATATATATAAAAAAGTTTAGTTCGGTTAGTTGAAGTGGAAATGATCTGCTTTGGGGCTTTTCAAGTTCTCATACTCTGGCCCTTTAAGAACTCAAATTTGACTATTAGCCACATAAAACCTGACGAATTGCTGTACAAGTCAATGGTAGAGGGCCAGGGATCAATTTGGAGTTGTTTGCAGCCTTCCTGACATTCAAGTTTATTTCAGATTCGATTCAAATTCAAGTTTTCATGTCGCTCTAATGTAAAAATTCGATTTTATTAATACATTTCGATTGGTTGAGTTTCGAATTAATGTCAGTTTTTTTAAAAACTCGCTTGAATTCGAAATTCGACCTTTGATAAATATGCCTCTAAGTCAGTGTGAGCCAAAGACTGGCAGCTAATAGCAAGTATTCATTGATATAAGAGAAAGCTAAAGTCCAGAACAGCATGTAACCGCTTGATAGGAGAAAACAGATTTTTAATACATTTCAATAAAAAGTAGGGATGCATCGAATCCAGGATTCGGTTTGGGATTCGGCCGAATCCTTCTGCCAGGCCGAACCAAATCCAAATCCTAATTTGCATATGCAAATTAGGGACAGGGAGGGAAATCGCGTGACTTTTTGTCACAAAACAAGGAAGTAAAAAATGTTTTCCCCTTCCCACCCCTAATTTGCATATGCAAATTAGGATTCGGTTCGGTATTCGGCCGAATCTCTCGCGAAGGATTCGGGGTTCGGCCGAATCCAAAATAGTGGATTTGGTGCATCCCTAATAAAAAGGTATAAATACAGGGAGCACAGATAAAGAAGAACACTGAGCACTAGGCAATTACTGTGCAAACAGGTTAAAAGAGATAAGGAGAAGATGGAGCTTCTGTATCACACAGTAAGGACATGCCGTGAATTTTATACCCAAAATAAAATGTTCTATTACAATATCATACTGAAAAATGCTAAACACATCCCTGCCTCCCACCCTTGCAAAAGATGGAATCAACTCACATCTTTTAGTTTAGGAGTAAAGGGTCACTCGTAGTTTTCGGATGAGTTTAAATGATAAATATTCATGGCTATGGCCCAAGTACAGCTCATATTTAACATTTACTTCAAACAAGTTAGCTTGCACAATGCGGTTTTCATATTTAAAGGACCAGTAACATCAAAAAAATGTTAAAAAAATTTGTTTGAAAATTGTTAAGCTGTTTACTTCGATTTCGTAATCACTATATTGTCTGCTTGACGAATATTTTCTTATTATTTCCTGTGATTTTACTATGTCATTGCAATAAAAACAAGTTAATAAAAAAAAAAAAAAAATTTGTTTGTCTACTACGAAAAAAAAAAAAAACCACCGACACATATTAAACTTTAAAATAGCAAAGTATTTTTTTTTAGAAATAACTTACCGAATTTCAGCTTGCACTTCTCTTCAGAAAAGGCGATCAGGTGATCCATTGTGCGGCACTCGATTTCTCCTCACTGCCTTCCTTATAGGAGATAGCCAGGGGGGAGAAACTGAGCGCACGATGGATCATCACCTTGACGCCTTTTCGGAAGAGAAGCGCAAGCTGAGATTCGTCAAGTCTATTTTTAGAAATAACTTAAATAATCTCTGCTTGTGATTCTCTTCAGAAAAGGCGGCAGGGCGACTATTCATTGTGCGGCGCTCGATGTATCCTCCCTGGATATCTCCTATAAGGAAGGCAGGGAGGAGAAATCGAGCACCGCACAATGGATCACCCGATCGCCTTTTCTGAAGAGAAGCACAAGCGGAGATTCGGTGAGTTATTTCTAAATAAAGACTGGCCGATTTTAAAGTTTAATATGCGTTTGTGTTTTTCCCCCCGTAGTATACAAACTAACTTTTAATTTTTTTTTGATGTTACTGATCCTTTAATGGGAAATGTCATTCCTGTATTTTGGAGCTTTTGGATTATGTGCTCCAGATACTTTATTAGATCCTATAACTATTCCAGGTCCGGACTGAGATTCAAAATAGGCCAGACAGCCCCCCAATAGTGAGTCTATGCAGGGGCGCAACTACAGAGGAAGCAGACCCTGCGGCTGCATGGAGCCCACGAGGTATAGGGGGCCCCCATGAGGCTCTAATTAATGAACATGTTAAATAGATACTTGTAATACAGGACAACCTATAGATACGTTGGGGGACTTAAAATTAATTTGCTGTGGGGACAAGTAACATCTAGGGGGTTATTTATCAAAGTCCGATTTTATCTCAACATTTTCTGCTACAAACTCCGATCAAATCCGCTCAGGTTTTTTACCTGTATTTATTACAGGTATGGGACCCGTTATCCGGAAACCCGTTATCCAGAAAGCTCCGAATTACGGAAAGGTTGTCTCCCATAGACTCCATTTTATCCAAATAATCCAATTTTTTAAAAATGATTTCCTTTTTCATTGCAATAATAAAAACAGTACCTTGTACTTGATCCAAACTAAGATATAATTAATCCTTTTTGGAAGAAAAACCAGCCTATTGGGTGAATTTAAGTTTTACATGATTTTCTAGTAGACTTACGGTATGAAGATGCAAATTACAGAAAGATCCGTTATCTGGAAAATGCCAGGTCCCAAGCATTCTGGATAAAAGGTCCCATACCTGTATTACATTTTATGAAAATTTGCTTTGCGGGGAAAAAAATCCAATTCTCATGGGTTTTTTTTTTTGATTTTTCACTTGAAGATTTTTCACTTGATTTTTTGCCTGAAAACTTTGGGGTATTGCACGAAACCCAGCGCACATCAAAAAATCATTGGGATTTCTACCATTTATTTATATGCAACCTTGACAGGTCTAAGATGCTGAATTTTCTAATTCGGACTTTTCCATCCTCTGGGTTCTATAAATTCCAAAAAGTTTGTGATTTTTTTTTAAAAGCCTGATTTTATAAATAAAAAATAAATTAATAAAAAATCAAATTTTTCGGGATTTTTGCACAACCCCCCTAGTTACGCCACTAAGTCTATGGGATCTTACAGTGACCCCAGAACGTACAGATTGCTAGTGTGGGGTTGCCTGTAGCAACTATACATTTGTTATGCTATTAATGGTAACACAGAAGAGCGCACAGCACTGAGTTGGCCTTTGCACAGTAGAATCATTATAAATGGGCAGCCAGCCATGTATTGAGGGCTCCATCTGCATTTAATCATTGGAAAAGGTTCAAGGGTTCCTGCACTGGAGAAATAACAAACGTTGCCACCTTTTCTGGAATAAAGGACCGGGCTGCCTATATCCATTAGATTTCTTGCCTATTAATGACATTGGCATCATGTTGGTAAAATAGCATCCAGTCAGCAACCCAATGATGAGTTCATGAAATATAGAATAGTTTCAAAAGATGCATAAATCATCCAAGCTAATGGCTTAATAGCCAGCGTGAGCCTGACCTTAGGGCTTCTCCTGCATCTTCCTGCTGAGTCCTCATCCTCTATAAGAAAATATCCGGAGCTCAGTCTGCTAAATGGCTTTCCATGTACTAAAATCTCAATAACATAAAAGCTAACAGGCTGAATTGAAGGAAGGGAGACTTTAAAGGCGAAAAATTTAAAATATTAGGGGGTGCCAAATTGTTAAGCATCCCCCCCCCCAGTAATTAAAATCCTTAATTTTCAATGTAGCTCTCATCTTGTCATCACCCAGCTTTCCCTTGCCAAGTGCATGAACAGCAGTGCAGTAAAGTAGGAGAAATGACTATACTGTAAACCTGCACAGTGAGGGGGTGTAAGGGATACCTGCAAGAAGGGATAAATCTGCCAGTACAGTACTGAAAGTAGCCCGCAGGGGAGATTCCTTACTAGCTGCTACCCCCCCCCCCCAATGATTTTGTGTTAAAGGGGTGGTTCACCCATAAAGGAGAATTCAACCTGTAACATAAAAAACCCTACCCTTTGTAGAACCCCCTCCTTGCCCCCCCCCACCCTACCTGGTAACCGGGGCAAATGCCCAAAACTTTTTACTTACCCCTCTGTGCACATTCTGTCCTAGGGAGTTCACGGCCGCCATCTTCTTTTTCTTCATTAAACCACAGAAGCAGACCGTCGTTTTCGACGCATGAGCAGTTGGAGTCATCTTCAGATGCCGAACAACTGCGCATGCGCTGAAAGTCACGAAAATTTCCGCGAGTCGTGAAAAATGTCAGAAATTTTCGTGACTTTCGGTGCATGCGCAGTTGTTCGGGACCAGAAGATGACTCCAACTGCGCTTGCACCGAAAACGATGGTCTGCTTCCGAAGTTTAAAGAAGAAAAGAAGATGGCGGCCGTGAACTCCTGAGGACAGATTCTGCACGGAGGGGTAAGTAAAAAGTTAGGGGCATTTGCCCCGGGTACCAGTTAGGCTGGGGGGTGGGGGGGAGGAGTTACGGGTTGAATTCTCCTTTAACTTAACTTTCAGTATGTCATATTCTAAGCAACTTTTTAAATGGTTTTCATTATTTATTTTTCATGTTTTTTTTTTATTTTTTATTATTATTTGCCTTCTTCTCCGACCCCCTCTAAAAAAACAAACACTCTGTAAGGCTACAATTGTATTGTTACTGCTACTTTTCATTACTCCTCTTTCTATTCAGGCCTCTCCTATTCATATTCCAGTCTCTTATTTAAATCAGTGCATGGTTGCTAGGGTAATTTGGACCATAGCAACCAAATTGATAATATTGCAAACTGGAGAGCTGTTGAATAAAAAGGTAAATAACTTAAAAACCACAAATAATAAAAAATGAAAACCAATTGCAAATTATCTCAGAATATCCCTCTCTACATGATACTAAACATTAACTTGAAGGTGAGCAACCCCTTTAAGTTTTTAATTTTAACTTATAATAAATGTTTAAAAGAACAGAATGGATTATTTGTAAAAGAACAAAGTAAAGAAATAAACTCACTTCCATTCTTCTGGTGGATGGGACTGTTCGTATTTCTCTCTAATATGGGACACCCCGATGTCCGGGTGCAACCAGTGAACCTCCTCCGAGTGCAAGTGACTGAGCCGTAACCCGTAGGAAGCCACATTCTTTACTTTGTGACTGTCTACAATCTTCTGGATGATTCCCTGTAAGACACGGCACAATTAGAATCTGTCGTTAAGGGATAAAGGGGAGAAGAATTAATGAACATACAGGCAGGTCAGAAATGAAAATGGAAAGAAGGGCTGAGAGAGGAGACAACTAAAAAGCCTGACACTTATTTATCAAAGGTCGCATGTTACCGTTTTTTATACCTCGAATGAACTCACAACTTGAATGGTTTCTTATTTAAGAAAAAACGCAAACAGAAAAAAAACTCGATTCATTGAATTCGACTTGCCATTGACTTCTACATGACCTCGACAGGTTTTACATGGCGTGTTTTCGGATTCAAGATTTCCAGGGTCGGGGTATAATAAAAATTCACGTTTTTTTTTTTTTTTTTTTTTTTTTTTATAAACCCGAAAATTAGATTTTTGACCCAAAATATGAAAATTTGTAAAACACAACTTGAACCTTTAGAAAATACAGTATAACCCCCATTCAGTGGCGGAACTACCAGGGGAGCAGGGGGTGCGAGCGGGCCAAGGCCCGCACACCTTCAGGGCCCCCTGCAGCCCGCGCGCCACTGAAATGGTGGCCATACGGAGGGGTGTGGGGGCACAGCTGCGCCTCACGCACCAGGGCCCGCCCCCTCTAATTATGTTACTGCCCCCATTTTAAGTTTTTCAGGGGACCAGAAAAAAATGGTGTAAATGGGAAAATGTAAAATCATGTATTATACATAATATATAGGTGGGACCATGAAACAGCAATGTAAAATGAGGGAAAATTTAAATAAAGGTTCCACTGTAACCCCCTTATAGAGGTTGTTCACCTTCCAAGCACTTTTTTCAGTTCAATTGTTTTCAGATTGATCACCAGAAATAAAGGCGTTCTTCAATTACCTTCCATTTTTTAATTTTTATTGTTTTTCCAAAATCTAAGTTTAATGTTCCTGTCTTTGTCTCTGGTGTTTCAGTCTGGCTGCTCAGTAATTCAGGTATAGACACTAAATCGTTACACATTTACTGCATTAGTTGATACATTTCTCAGCAGCATCTGTGGAATATTAGCAACTATTGTATCAATGAAACTCAGGGACAAAGAAAAGAAATGTATCAACTAAATGTACCAATTTAGAACAAATAACAGGGTCAGCGACCCCCTTCCCAGAGCTGCTTTAGAAGGTGAAAAATGACACTTTACACTTCAATATTAGAAAAATGGTCACACATATAAAATAGAAATAAAAAGTCTGAAACCAAGTGACCTGAAAAAAAAGAATTTGAAGGTGAATTGCCGTTTTAAAGTGCAAGTGTCAGTTCTATCTCTGGCAATGCCATATTGTATCAAGAAAGGAAAATACTGACCCTCACGTCTGTCGCATCCCCGTGCCGGATATTGCTGGACCATGTTGCTGGTTCATTGTTGCTTTCAAAGTAGTGGAAGACTCTTAAGACCCTTTCGATGGCTCCGGGAGAGCGCTCCATGCCGGTGCTTAGGCGAGACTTGGCGTTTGTGCTCGGATTGTGGTTTAGGTTTGGGTCCAGGTAAGCCGCAGCCATAGCCTTGCCTGATGCTAGGTGTCTGTCATATTCTAGAAGAGAAGAAGACTCGTATCAGAACAGCCGCTCAATAATACCTGATGCACACAGGACATTTTGACCATCACCAAAATAATGGCAGTTAAAATAGTCCTACCTGCCTGTCACCTGTTCCATTAGAATCTATAGCAAATACTCTGCGTATGGAAGAGCTGGCAAACAGCACAGCCCTCACCCATAATGCAGTGGTACACAGGGTGTTTTGCTTGTCATGATTTATAGTAAAGAAACACGAGGGGACAAAATACCCAAACCTGCCCTCAGCTGGCCCTTAAATTGTTTAAAGGGAAAGGACTGAATTACCCACCCAGGAGCAAACGACTGAATTACCCACCCAGGAGCAATCGACTGAATTACCCCAGGAGCAAACGACTGAATTACCCCAGGAGCAAACGACTGAATTACCCCAGGAGCAAACGACTGAATTACCCCAGGAGCGAACGGCTGAATTACCCCAGGAGCGAACGGCTGAATTACCCCAGGAGCGAACGGCTGAATTACCCCAGGAGCGAACGGCTGAATTACCCCAGGAGCGAACGGCTGAATTAGCCCAGGAGCAAACGACTGAATTACGAGCGAACGGCTGAATTACCCCAGGAGCAATCGACTGAATTACCCCAGGAGCAAACGGCTGAATTACCCCAGGAGCAAACGACTGAATTACCCCAGGAGCAAACGACTGAATTACCCCAGGAGCAAACGACTGAATTACCCCAGGAGCAAACGACTGAATTACCCCAGGAGCAAACGGCTGAATTAGCCCAGGAGCAAACGACTGAATTACCCCAGGAGCAAACGGCTGAATTAGCCCAGGAGCAAACGACTGAATTACCCCAGAACTGCCAGAAAAAGTGCAACATGAGGGAAAATCACTCTTTCTATGAATAAATACATAAAGTGCAACCATAGCCACGCCTGTATTGACTCCTATAAATATTTTTCCTTATGTTATTGAGGGAGAATCATTTTACAGAGCAACTAAGACAGTCGAAAAGTCAATCAAGGACATAGTAACTTTTCATACAATGTCCTGTGTATGGGGACTATTCTCCCCCTCTCAAGTTACATTATGGCTCAGCCCAAGAAACACCGGTAAAATGTGAAAAAAATTAGAATTCCCCATTTCTTGGAGACTGTGGGGGACACTTCTGCTGTACATGTGCCGATATACACAGAACCCAGATATTCATATCTCTTCATAGGAAGAAACCACTTGGCTTGTGTGTATGGGGTGACTGTACCAGGGCAGCAACTGAAATTAGAGTTTCTGGAAATCCTTAAAGGGGCGGTTCACCTTTCAGTAGGTTATTGAACACATATGCAATTGGTCTTCATTTTTTTATTATAGTTTTTGCATTATTTGCCTTCCTTTTCCACACCTTTCAAACGGGGGTCACTGACCTCAGCAGCAAAAAATCTATTGCTCTCTGACCTTATAGTTTTATTGTTACTTTTTACCTTATTTGTCAATTCAGGCCCTCTCTTCATATTCCAGTCTTTCATTCAAACCACTATCTGGTTGCTAAGGTGGACAAGACCCTAGCAACCAGATAGCTGCTGAAATGCCAAACTGAAGAGCTGCTAAAAAAAAAAAAAGAATTGAAAAACCACAAAAAAAACACAAAAAAAAAGAAAAAAAGAAAACCCAATTGCAAATTGGCTTAGAATATCACTTTCTACATCTTTTTTTTTAAAAAAAAAAGTCAGTTTAATGGTGAACAACCTCTTTAAAGGGCAACGGTCCAAGGTAATATAATGCAACTAAATGGAAACCAAAGAATAAATGGCTTATTATATAAGTTTTTATTTCCTATAATTATAATAAAGTTTCATTTTCCTCCATTTCATGCAAACAACCTATGTATCCGCAGTAGCCATTACTGATGTTAGTAGAGCTCAGGGCGTTTCTCCTTTGGAGACTAAAGTGGCTGTTGCTGAACTATGTATCAATAAATTTATCGAATAATGTATCAAACTGAAACTGGTGCTCTTTTTTTTTTTTCAAATTCAGCTTTCAAAAGGGGGTCACTGACCCCATCTACAAAAAAAAAATAAACTACTGATCTGTAAGGGCAGAGACACACTGCCAGATTCAGGGAGATTAGCGCTTCTTTTTCCGAAGTCGCCCCAAGTTTCCTTGTGAGGCAACTTCGGGTGACTTTAGAAAACAAAGAACTCGGAGTACCATCCCACAGGTGATTTACATTCCAGCTGGCGGGAGGCAGTTCGGGGAGATTAGTCGCCCGAAGAAGAGGAGATTTGTCGCCGGGCAACTAATCTCCCTGAACCTGAGAGTGTGTCTTTGCCGTAAGGCTACAAGTGTATTGTTATTGCTACATTTTATTTCTCATCTTTCTATTCAGGCCTCTCCTATTCATATTCCAGTCTCTTATTCAAATCAGTGCATGGTTGCTAGGGGAACGTGGACCCTAGCAACCAGATTGCTGAAACTGCAAACTAGAGAGCTGCTGAATAAAAAGCTAAATAAGCCAAAAACCACGAATAATAAAAAATGAAAACCAATTGCAAATTGTCTCCCTCTCTACATCATACTAACAGTTGATTTAAAGGTGAACAACCCCAGTAGTACATTTGGCGGTGGCAATACTAATAACACACAAGCTGTAGGTCCATAGGCTGGAGATGTTACTATATAAATAAAGTCTATATCGCTGGGGCCCACACCACAAGTAACCCCAGTCCAATAAGCAAGGTTCTGGCAGGGAAGTTGCAGTGTTTATGTAGTGGGAGCGCTGTGATTGTATTGGCTTTATCATGAATGATATAATTGAAATCAATGTTCTTCACCTCCTGCCGGGGGCACATGAGATTCCCCCACCCGATAATCTCGACAACTGCAAGACTAAACATCACACGTCCCGCTCTGACACCAAACTGTAATTACGCCGCCGCTTTCCACGCATCCCATTTTCCACTTCAAGAACCTTTACATAAATTCCGCCTTTACATAAATTCGACATTAATGAGAGAGAGGCAAAATAAATCCCAGCGCCGCAATAAGTCCTTAATATTTGCATCTCCAGCTGCACTTGCTAAAGGCTGCCGGGGATTACGGATCTAAATAAAAAGACGGCGGCATTGAGAAAATCACTTTAAACTCAGACGCGGATTTATCGGTGTATATTTATTAACCCACGCGTGTTGCGTCGGTTTTCATGGGGTTTTCACATATACATTATGTGTTAGTATGATCATGAGGAAAGGGATATTCGAGACCATTTGCATTGGTTTTAATTTTTTATTATTTGTGGTTTTTGAGTTATTTAGCTTTTTATTCAGCAGCTCTCCGGCTTGCAATTTCAGCAATCTGGTTGCTAAGGTCCAAATTCCCCAAGCAACCATGCATTGATTTGAATAAGAGACTGGAATATGAATAGGAGAGGCCTGAATAGAAAGACGAGAAATAACAAGTAGCAGTAACACCAAGGGAGGTCTTTAACAAAGGTAAATGGGACCTGTTATCCGGAATGCTCGAAACCAGGGGCTTTCCAGATAACAGATCTTTCCGTTATTTGGATCTTTATACCTTAAGTCTACTAGAAAATCATATAAACATTAAATAAAGCCAATAGGCTGGTTTTGATTCCAATAAGGATTAATTATATTTTAGTTGGGATTAGGTATGGGTAAATTTTTTCGCCTTGTTTCGCCGAATAAATGACGCCCATAGACTTGCATGGTGTTGTGCGTCAAAATAAAAAGTGCGCCAACATTTTTTTGACGCCCATAGACTTTAATGGGCGTTGGTGACATTTCGCTGGGGCGAATTTTTGGCGAAACGAAACGGGTCAAAATCGCACATCCCTAGTTGGGATCAAGTAGAAGCTACTGTTTTATTATTACACAGAAAAAGGAAATCATTTTTAAAAATTTTGATTATTTGGATAAAATTGGGAGACAGCCCTTCCGTAATTCAGAGCTTTCGGGATAATGGGTTTCCGGATAACTGATCCCATACCTGTACCTCAAACGAAATCGAACAAACTCAACTCAATGGTTCCTTATTTAAGAAAAAACTTGAATGGAAAAAACTTGATTCAGTGAGTTGATGAGTTGTGAAACCCGAATGAATCTGGTTTTCAGCAAAAAAAAAAAAAAAAAACCCTCTAATTGCTCAAGTTTTAGGGCAACCCCTCCGATAAAAACTTGATCAAGGCTATTAACACCTTCAAATGGGTCAAGGGACCTCTGCCTCCTACATAAAATTGTGTTATGTCTTTGTTTTTTTTCTTAACTTGAAACATTAGTTGTTTTTTTTTTTAACAAGAACATGCGAGTTTTGACCAAAAAATAACCTCTAAACTCGACTTTTCATGGAAAACACAACTCGAAACTGAATAAATAACCCCTAAATGTGTAGCTTTGCAGAGTGTTTGCGTTTTAGATGGGGGTCAGTGACTCCCATTTGAAAGTGGGAAAGATTCAGAAGGCAGCAGCAAATAATTAAAACTATTAAAAAAAAAATGAAGGCCAATTGAAAATTCGTTAGTATACATTAAAAAAACACCAAGACAAATTAAACTTCAAAATCGCAAAGTCCATGTAAAGAAATAACAGTGAATCTCCGCTTGCGCTCCTCTTCAGAAAACGGTCGGGTGATCCATCGTGCGGCGCTCGAATTCTCCCTGCCTTCCTTACAGGAGATAGCCAGGGGGGGAGAAATCAAGCACCGCATGATGGATCGTTGTTGTGTCGCCTTTTCTGAAGAGGAGCACAAACGGAGTATCGCCAAGATATTTCTTAATAAAGACTTGCAGAATTTTTTTTGATGTTACTGGTCCTTAACATACTAAAAGTAGATTTTAAGGTGAACTGCTTAAAGGAACAGTAACAGTAAAAAAATGAAAGTGCTTTAAATCAAATGATAGATGTGTTTGCTACAGAAACGCTACTATAGTTCATATAAACAAGGCTGCCCCCATTGCTACACAGCAGACTATATATATATATATATATATTACACAAAAGCCATGAATATCCTGTAAATTATATCCTTATAAGCAGTGAGTTCTAATGTCATCAGTTATAAACGGTGAGTTCTGATGTCATTTCTGTCACATGACTCACTGAAACTTGTGTATTATAATAAATAAAGTACCCCCAGTTGTAAAATATGAGGATATTAGAAGTTACCTCGGAGTTCCATGACCTGTATAAAAATATGGTCATGAAACTCCTCGGTAACTTATAATATCCTTATATTTTACAAGAGGGGGTACTTTATTCAATAAATATATATATATATATATTTATATATATATAAACAAAAGCAAACACACCAGTTTTACCACTGGAATACAGAGAGGCTAGAACACCAACTTTAGCTCCCAGCATGCTCTGCTAACCACACAGGCATTCTGGGTAATTCCTGGTGTGACTATGCACTATAAGCAATATGGAACCACTTATAGGAGTTCATGAAAATATTCAGGAGAGGCCGTTTACCTGCACACATGTAAATTCAGCCAAATATCCGGACACTGCTGATACATAAGCGGAGGAGCTCATTGAACAGCAGAGAAATAAGAAGCAGGTATAATGGCCTATAAAGATGTGAATGTAAAGCCTGTAGTAAAGAGAGAAGAGCTCCCAGTGTGTCTCTGCAGCTCTGACCTCACTAAACCTTTATTTGGGGCCAAGGAACAGATCCCAAGGGGCCGACACTATTCACTGAGCAGCTGTTGTAAATATCTATCCCTCCTGATATCACATATCGGCTGCTATTAACCCCCCTAAGAATAAATGTGCCTAAATAAGCATGTCTGAGGCATGGAATGCAGTAGATTAGACAGCACACAAGCGCTTGCATTACAGGCAGCAGCGGCTCCCCCAGTTAATGGCAGATGTTGGTAATGGACCTTTCTCCCCTGGCAGAATTAGAATGTGGATTTAGTGGGTAAGTGGGAGGGGCCTGTAACAAGCAGTTGATACGAGACATATAGTTCGAAATTTCCAGCCCAGTGCCAATAAGACTATATTGGTTGAAATAAAGCTAAACGCCCGCAGAAACCCTCACGTTTATTTCCAGCCAGATGTTTTTAAGGGAAGATTAAGCCGTTCTTATCGCATGTGGACATCGTTGGGAACATGTGAAACCGGAGAGTGGAAAGCAGTTACCGCAGGGCTGATTACTGGGAGTTTCGCCCGCAAGTTTATTTTAGAAACAATATAAATACATTCTAAAAACGTGCTGTCAAATGAATAAAACGAACAGAAAAATCAGGGTTATGTGCCGGCCAGGCCCGGACTGGCAATCTGTGGGTTCTGGCAAATGCCAGAGGGGCTGCTATAAGGTCCCATAGAAAGTCAGTATTTAGTGGGCTGGTGGGGGCTGTTTGGGCCTCTGTGTACCTGAAATGCCAGGGCCTATTTTAATTCTCAGTCCGGACCTGGTGCCGGGGTGTCAGATATTCAGGCCCTGTGAAGATTACTCATTGGGACTTAAAGGGCAAACACACCCTATAAACATGGGTAATGTGTAGTTTATTCTGCCAGTAACAGACTATACTCTATAAAGCCTGTGGCACAGCAGATGTTTTATACAAGCCAGGGCCCATGCCAACAGGGTGAATAGCAGTAGCAAAAAACTCGGATGCACACCTGTTTGTTGAAGTTGTGTCCAAAGGTGATTTATTTAAGCCCATATATACATCACAAAGGGCAAGCCTTGATAAAGGGCCCGGAGGGGTCCGAAACGTTGCCCTTTGTGATGGGCTTAAATAAATCACCTTTGGACACAACTTCAACAAACAGGTGTGCATCCCAATTTTTTGCTAGTACTCCACTGACCCCTATGCAAGGGAAGGGTCTTCCGGGTAAGCACCCTACACCTATAACAAGTTTTTTATTTTGGGATTGGGTTGAGCTCTCCATTTTCGTGAACAGGGTGAATAGCATTGATCACACAGCCTCAAAACTAGCATTTCAACCTTATAACTGTCAGTGCTGATGACAGTTAGTTGCCATTGAAGTCTATGGCAGGCAGCCCGAGTAGAACCCAACGTAAACAGGGTGTGCCACAGGCCTAAAGGCAAAGCCTATCTTTAACACTGTATATTTAGCCCAGGAATATGCAGGAGACGATACAGTCTTCAAGTGTTTGCACAATGTCAGGAATGCTGCACAGAAATGCATAGCTGTACTGTACTGCCTACAGAAAAACAATATGGCAGCTTCCACCCATATGGGCTAATACCAATACAGAGAGAAGCAATATCCTGGGCACATAAAGGTAGATAAATGTCAATGTTTCAGGCACAAATAACATAACAACTTGCGGGGAAAGAAGTATATAAGAATCTTGGCAACCACCCTCTGACCAATCAAACACAAGGTTCACAAGAGCAGACAAACCTTTTGACCAATTACAGGTATAGGATCCCTTATCCGGAAACCCGATAGCCAGAAAGCTCCGAATTACGGAATGGCTGTCTCCCATAGACTCCATTTTATCCAAATAATTTTCTCTGTAATAAAACAGTAGCTTGTACTTGATCCCAACTAAGATATAATTAATCCTTATTGGAGGCAAAACCAGTCTGTTGGCTTTATTTAATGTTTATATGATTTTCTAGTAGACTTAAGGTATGAGGAACTAAATAAAGGAAATATCTGTTATCCGGAAAACCCAAGTCCTGAGCATTCTGGATAGCAGGTCCCATACCTGTAGCTTGTACTTGATCCCAACTAAGATATAATTAATCCTTATTGGAGGCAAAACCAGCCTATTGGGGTTATTTAATGTTTAAATGATTTTCTAGTAGACTTAAGGCATGAAGACCCAAATTTCGGAAAGATCCGTTATCTGGAAAACCCCAGGTCCGGAGCATTCTGGATAACAGGTCCCATACCTCTAGCTTGGACTTGATCCCAACTAAGATATAATTAATTCTTATTGGAGGGAAAACCAGCCTATTGGGTTTATTTAATGTTTACATGATTTTCTAGTAAACTTAAGGTATAAGGAACTAAATAAAGGAAATATCTGTTATCCAGAAAACCCAAGTCCTGAGCATTCTGGATAGCAGGTCCCAATACCTTTACAGCATTAGAATGGTGGGTAACACTCAGATCCATATAACTAGAGCAATATCTAGTAGCCACAATCCTTTATCAAGGCCCTTCTAACCAAATTCACTGCCGGGGGCTCACTCTGCCGTATCATAATGTGGATCACAATGTGTTATGAGTTGAGTTAAAGAAATCCCACACTGTTCCCACGGTTCTCTCTGGCACGGCTTCACTTGCCTTAAATAAGCCTTTGTCCTGACAGAACATAACTAAATACTGCAAGTCACAAGACTGGATCCATTGTGCGGACGGGTAATTACTACTGGCACCCAACACTTACACGGCTAGTGCCCAACAGTAGCCACAGCAGGGAGGCTATCAGTCACTTCATACAGTCTTTCTGGCCCAGGTATCCCCAGGTGTTACAGAGGAGCCCATATTTCATAAACAATACAGGGGATAGAATTTACTTTGTTAAAATACACATAATCAGATTTAAACAGGCGACAGGAATAGTGATGGGCGAATTTATTCGCCAGGCGCGAATTCGCGGCGAATTTGCGCGTTTCGCCGCCAGCGAATAAATTCGCGAAACGCCAGCGAAAATTTGCGGCAAAAAACGGGCACCGGCATCGGAAAAACGGGCGCCAGCGTCAAAAACGGGCACCGGCGTCAAAAACGAGACGCCGGCGCCGTTTCGCGAATTTTTCGCCGTTTCGTGAATTTCGCGCGAAATTCGCGAATTTTACGGCGAAGCGAAACGGCCCAAATTCGCCCATCAATAGACAGGAACCCAAACAATGAGGTTTTGATGAAAGCATGTTAGCCAAAAGCTGGCCCACATATGTTAATCACACACAGAATATTTTAGTGAATTAAAGGGGTTATTAACCAAAATTAACTTTTAGTAGGATGTAATGAGAGCAATATTATTATTAATTTGTGATTGGTTTACATTTTCTATTATTTGTGATGGCAATCTGGCAGCTAGGGTACAAATTCCCCTAGCAACCATGTGTTGATTTGAATAAGAGACTGGAATATGAATATGGGAGAGGCCTGAATAGAAAGATCAGTAATAAAAAGTAGCAATAACAATACATTTGTAGCCTTATGGAGCATTTCTTTTTTAGATGGGGTCAGTGACCCTCATTTGAAAGGTGGAACGAGTCAGAAGAAGGGCAAATAATTCAAAAACTAATGAAAAACAAAGGCCAATTGAAATGTTGCTTAAAATGAGCTATTCTAGAACATACTTAAAGTAAATTCAAAATTAGCTATTCTATAAGATACTAAAGGTTAATTCAAAATAAGCTATTCTATAACTATACTAAAAGTTAATTTAAAGGTGAACTACCCCATAATACATAATATACCATTCCCACATAACGCACTGCCTAATGTCACCTACTTAATTAGGTAAAGTTTCCTTTAATGTTCCAGAGACCAATGGCCTATTTATTCTAATGCCGAATGTCCGGAGCCACACACAGGCCAATCATGCACTCGGTCTGCTGCTGTGAGTTCAATGCTTACAAACCCCATATGATAAAACTCGCCCATATTTGAGTATATCGACAGACAAAGAAGAGAGCGGCGTTACTTATACAGACAGCTGTGCCACGCTCCACTTTCTATCATTTTTCCATGGTTTATGGAGCAGATCCGGAGTTAATTATACAGCCTGAGACTCTGCATTAATACAACTATCGGCTCAATGCAAATAGAAGTGAGAGGAGCCAAATCTACGGCTGGGATTACTCCTCTAATCTATTGCCGGCCACTAAATCCAGCTGCCATCTGGGAGATTTCATCTTATTTTCACACACATATACATATATATATATATATATATATATATATATATATATATATATATATCCGCTGTAGGAGCTAAAAAACCGCATGGAAAACATAATCATTCTGTATAAGTGTCCCCAAAACTAAACATTGATAAATCCCCATCCCACACAGACTACATTGCTCCATTTATTCTAAAAAAATGTATGTATGTATATTTATTTGTATAGTGTTTCATGAGGGCAAAGCACTTTACATCAGAACTATAAATTAGTAGAATAAACAGGGGGTCATTACAATAAGTACAATTTAGTATACAAATACAATCACATACTGTAAATATAAAGTATAGTTATAACACATATTAAGTGCTGATTATCAAGGAGAGAAAAGGATGGAGGTCCCTGCCCCATAGAGCTTACAGTCTAAATGGGATCAGCCTTGTTTATTGATCAAAATGGTTCCATAACACATATTTATAGAGCTGTTGTACACCAGCTCTATGGAGGGAGCACCTACTCACAATAACGTTGCAGGGAGTTGCTGTAGCAGCATGAGTGTACATCAGCTCTACACCACGGCTATATATTAGCGTTGCAGGGAGTTGCTGTAGCAGCAGGAGTGTACATCAGCTCTACACCACGGCTATATATTAGCGTTGCAGGGAGTTGCTGTAGCAGCAGGCGTGTACATCAGCTCTACACCACGGCTATATATTAGCGTTGCAGGGAGTTGCTGTAGCAGCAGGCGTGTACATCAGCTCTACACCACGGCTATATATTAGCGTTGCAGGGAGTTGCTGTAGCAGCAGGAGTGTACATCAGCTCTACACCACGGCTATATATTAGCGTTGCAGGGAGTTGCTGTAGCAGCAGGCGTGTACATCAGCTCTACACCACGGCTATATATTAGCGTTGCAGGGAGTTGCTGTAGCAGCAGGAGTGTACATCAGCTCTACACCACGGCACAATCAGGGCTCTGGCTCCCCTTGCACTTACTTACACACAAGCTTATTTAAGCAAATATACACCGACCAGATTCCCGATATCACAATTAATTATATTCCCAAATCCTGGTACATTTGTTGCATAATTAAAGTGAATCTGCTAAACAAAACAAGGAGAATGCAGCATCAGGACAGGGACTTGGCTGCAGCTACACAACAGTTGTACAATATTGTATAAAAACAAAACACAAGGGATATTTGCCAACAAACATAACCGGGAGGCAAATGTGCAGACGACGGTTTAGCTGGGGCCTTACAGTAGTAAATAATCCCAGAGAGCTTCCACTGGACCAGCACTCGCTCCAATAACGGCCCGGCTGTAGCCAATAAATAGGCAGCTACACACACAGGCACCAGCAATGAGCCATACAGACACGATTGGGGTTAATTTTGGATGAGTGCTGCTACTAACAACGCACTAATGTGACTAACAGACATGAATAGAAGATGCCACAGTGAAGCCCTATATAACCCCCCCCCCCCCCCGGGGCACAGCTAAGGGCATCTCTATACAGAGCAGAGGAAGGTTAGTTTGACTTTACCCGTATAAACAACTTTAACCGGGCAGTTCACCTCGTTAACTTTTAGTATGTAATAGAACAGCCAGTTCTAAGCAACTTTTCAATTGGCCTTCATTTATTTAGTTTCATAGTTTTTGAATGATGTGCCTTTTTCTTCTGACTCTTTCCAGCTTTCAAACAGGGGGTCACTGACCCAATCTAAAAAAGTAACTGCACACGCACACTTGGCCTCTCCAAATTATTATGAATATGGTGCTTAGGGTATGGGGGGCCGGCACCTCCACCATCGGTATCCGAATCCAAAAAAGTGGAAATGGTGCATCCCTAATTTGAAGGAAGAGTGATGACGGCCATAGACTTGTATGGCGTTGTGCGTCAAATTTTCGCTGCACGTCAAAAAAAATGTCGCCGCGCGACAACATTTTGTCACCGCCCATAGACTTTAATGCGACATTTCACCGGAGGCGCATTTTTGGCGAAACGAAACGGGTCAAATTCACCCATCCCTAGTTCTTGGCATTTACTGAACACAAATTATACTTAATTTATATAATAATGGATGAGGCAAGCAATTCAGCAATGCACCAACAGATATAGTAACAGGTAGTCTCACCCAGGTGTGAGCCCCAGCCTACGGGATTGTCTAGTGGTACAAGGGAATATACACTGACCTGATCCCGACCACACTGAGGAATGGAACCCCACTACTTTTCCTTGACTTGTCTGGGATGTAGGAGTTTCCCCTCACTAGCTGCTCTTCTTTTATGGGGTCCCTGCTTCTCCAAGCCTCGGGTTACCTTAGGGCTCACTTATCTTCTCAGCACGGGGACATTCCATTCCTCTGTTTATCTACCTCTAATCATAGGTAAAGTCCATTAAATGAACTACAAGTAGGGTATGGTCAGTATCCCCGGGCCAATAAGGGACATTTCCCTACCAAAGGACATAGGATACAAAACCAGGACCCCCAGAGAGGAGTAGGGGAAATTAAAGCCCCCCCTTTAAATTCCCCTACTCACTCTGGGGGTCCTGGTTTTGACAGAAGGCTTCGGACGAATTTGAACCAAATCCTGGATTCGGTGCATCCCTACTTCAAATACATCTGGTTCCCCTTTGAGGTTAACTTTTAGCATGTTATAGAATGGCTAATTGTAAGCAACTTTTCGGT